>NC_140995.1:238791855-238912718 GCF_052327205.1 Somniosus microcephalus | reverse complement strand
CTCTCCCCCCCTCCCTCACACTCTCTCTCCCCCCCTCTCCCTCACACTCTCTCTCCCCCCCCCCCACACCTCTCCCCCTCACACTCTCTCCCCCCCCTCACACTCTCTCTCCACTGCCCCTCTCCCTCACACTCCTCTCCCCCCCTCTCCCTCACACTCTCTCTCCCCCCCCCTCTCCCTCACACTCTCTCTCCCCCCCTCTCCCTCACACTCTCTCTCCCCCCTCTCCCTCACACTCTCTCCCCCCCCTCTCCCACACACTCTCTCCCCCCCACACACTCTCTCTCCCCCACCCTCACACTCTCTCTCCCCCCCTCCCTCACACTCTCTCTCCCCCCCTCCCCTCACACTCTCTCTCCCCCCCTCTCCCTCACACTCTCTCTCCCCCCCACTCCCTCACACTCTCTCTCCCCCCCTCTCCCTCACACTCTCTCTCCCCCTCCCTCACACTCTCTCTCCCCCCACCCTCTCCCCCTCACACCCTCTCACTCCTCCCCCCCTCTCCCTCACACACTCTCTCTCCCCCCCTCCCTCACACTCTCTCTCCCCCCTCTCCCTCACACTCTCTCTCCCCCCTCTCCCTCACACTCTCTCTCCCCCCTCCCTCACACTCTCTCTCCCCCTCCCTCACACTCTCTCTCCCCCCTCCCTCACACTATCTCTCCCCCCCTCCCTCACACTCTCTCCCCCCCTCCCTCACACTCTCTCCCCCCCCTCACACTCTCTCTCCACCCCCCCTCTCCCTCACATTCTCTCTCCCCCCCTCTCCCTCACACTCTCTCTCCCCCCTCTCCCTCACACTCTCTCTCCCCCCCCTCTCCCTCACACTCTCTCTCCCCCCCTCTCCCTCACACTCTCTCTCCCCCCCCTCCCTCACACTCTCTCTCCCCCCTCCCTCACACTCTCTCTCCCCCCCTCTCCCTCACACTCTCTCTCCCCCCTCCCTCACACTCTCTCTCCCCCCCTCCCTCACACTCTCTCTCCCCCCCTCTCCCTCACACTCTCTCTCCCCCCCTCTCCCTCACACTCTCTTTCCCCCCCTCTCCCTCACACTCTCTCTCCCCCCCCTCTCCCTCACACTCTCTCTCCCCCCCCTCTCCCTCACACTCTCTCTCCCCCCGCCTCCCTCACACTCTCTCTCCCCCCCCCTCCCTCACACTCTCCCTCCAGGCCCGACCGGACTAACCTCGGTAGCACCTGTTGGTGAACAAGGCGGGCCTTTGGACCCGGTTGGCAGACTCCCGTGTCCGATTGAGATCGGGGACAGCCGTTTAAAAAAAAGCCAGAGCAGGCTCTCGCGGGCGGGCGGCGCATGCACAGTCAGTGCCAGCGGTGCGAGGCGGCCCGCGGGGAGTAGGCAGGGAAACCCCGCGGGCTGGCGGCCGTTAGCAAGCGGATCACTTCGGGTGTCCATCCCACGCTCTGGCCCCGACACCGTCAAAACGGAGAGGGGGAAGTAGAGAGAGACAGAGAGGGAAGAGGAGAAGGAGAGAGAGGGAAGAGGAGAGAGGGAAGAGGAGAAGGAGAGAGAGGGAAGAGGAGAAGGAGAGAGAGAGAGGGAAGAAAGAGAGAGAGAGAGAGAAATTTTTTGAGCTTCAGGCCCCGAGTCCCCCTTGCGCAAGGGTGAGGAGGAGGGGGGGGGTTGCTAAACACAATATAAAACTCAAATAAATTGTTAATTAATTCCCTAACACATAATTCAAATATTTACCTTACTTCCCTAACACACTGAAAGTGTGGGGGAAAAAATCGTGAAAAATCAAGATGGCGGCCACTCACCTCGGTTCAGAAGGATAAGGCCCGCCCACACACGCACCGATTGGTCAACCGGTCAGGTCACCGAAGCGTAGGATTGGTCGATCGTCGAGTCACTCGACGCTCAACTGTAGGATGGCACGCGCCAGGAACCCGCCGTCTGATTGGTCGACCTCGACGTCACACGGTCGCTAATGAGATGCTAATGAGCGGAACGCTGAACGTTTTTTGGATACCGCGGGCGGGATTTTTGTCCGGCCGAAACGTAAATACGCCTATGACCGGTCCGGAATCGCAAGCTTTCTTTTCAGGCGACGCGCGCGTCGGTACGCTTTGTAACTTTCAAACGTATAGAACACGGACAGACAGACATCGGGACAGACAGACATCGGGACAGACAGAAGAGCCGCTTTATATATATAGATTATGTACTGGTTGGCTAAAAGGGGAGGAATTGTAGTGTATGTGCCTTTAAGAGCCCCATGTGTACTGTAATGCCGGTAATGGCCACTCAGGCTATATAAGCCTGTATATTGTGTTGTATCAGTTAGTTCCCCTCCAGACTTTGTTTAGTAAACACCTATGAAACCAACTCCTGTCTTCAGTGTCTCTATCAACACACAGACACAACAGCCTCTTCAGCGCCGGCCACAAATAGCGACCGGCACACAGGGGCCTACCTGTGGCGGTAATGGCGCTAGTTAAGGTGGAGGTGCGGCCGGCCGCTTTTTCGGCGCCCGCCTGCCCGCACCTCCGTCCCCGGCCTCCTACACCCACTCCCCCGAGGCATTGCCGGCTGTTTCCCGAGAGCCCGGCACTTCTCCTTGGCGTCGGTCTCATTTGCCGGCACTCGCGAGCGGGGATCGTGCTGTTGCAGGCACCTCCCCCTTAACAGTGGGAGGAAGGCCTGCAGTACCGCAGCCTGCCGTGCCGCAGCGTGTGGCGCCTCGGCCCTTAGCGCGCCGATATTCAGTTTCAGCGCCCCAAGCGGGGCGCGGGAAGCCTTGTTTAACGGCCCGCTTCCATTTGGGGCGCAGAAACTGAATATCCGGATGGCGCAAGTGGCTCCGCACGCAGAGGTAATTCCGGCGCCCAGGTGAGCTTGGTGCCCCAAACTGAATTTTTAGCCCTAAGTCTTTGAACCAGCAATCATTCTGGTCGTGTGTTGTTCTGCCGCAGCGATAGCACTTCTCTGTTCCATATGACATTTCGTTTGTGCCATATTCTTGCGGTCTCTGTTGTATCTCTGCAGCGCCCCGTGCTGCTGCTTCACATGATACCGCAATGCTGAAAGCCTTTTCCAGCGTAAGGTCCTTTTCAGATAAAAGCCGTTTCTGGGTTCCTTCACTTTGAAGCCCACACACAAACTTGTCCCTTAAGGTATCTGCCAGTCCCGCTCCAAGCTGGCAGTGTTTTGATAGTTTGTGCAGTTCTGTTAAATAATCAGCATTGCTTTCATCCTTATGCTGGTTCCGTTTGTGAAACTTGAATCTTTCTGCTATCAGCAGCGGTGTGGGGTTTAAATGTTCCTTTAGTATCGTTACTATGTCTTCAAAACTCTTTTCCATTGGCTTCGTTGGGGTTACTAGATTTCATAATAAACCATACGTCTTTGCACCCATTAAATTTAACAATACCGACGCTTTCTTGTCATCTGACACCTCATTTGCCTTGCAGTACACCTCTATTCGTTCGACATATGTAGTCCAATCTTTGACTTCATTGTCAAATGCGGTGATATTGCCACTCTTCGGGATTTTGGGTGTGGTTTAAAATGGCATCTTCAAATGGCGTTTCCCGCGCTTTCCTTCCTCCCCCGCTGCTGCCAACGCCGCTCCCGGCGGTTCTCGTGGCAATGGCGGCGCCCTGTAGGTTTCGCGCGCTTCTCCTGCGCTGCTGCCAACGCCGCTCTCGGCGGTCCTCGTGGCAATGGCGGCGCGTCACGGGTTTCTGCGCGTCTCTCTCTCCCCCTCTCCGACGCTGCTCGACCCCTGAACACCGGCTGCGCCCTGTATGCTCTGCCCTCTCTCTCTCTCCCCCGTCGATGATGCTTGGCCCTTTGCTGTGCCGCTCGGTCGGGCTCTAACCCGCCGCTGTCCGGCAAGGGTCTGCACACTACCTGTTGCCAGCCAGTTTCGCTGGACCACCTCGACTGGAAAGCCAAGCCTGGCTCTCGACAGCCTCCCCGCAATTCTCGAGTCTCTGCTGGATGACTGGGCGGTTGCCCGTGGTCGACGCCCGAGTCTCTGGCCTTGACCTCCAATCCACTGATCTCCAGGAACGAATCCCCGGGAGGTTGCAGGTAGGTTCGAACTTGCCTCGTCGTCAATGTTGTGTCTGTGTATAATAAGACACAGACTGCAGGAGAAACGATACAACAGGTGTTTACTCAACGTGGCTCACAGTGGAACTGACTGTACAGATTACTACTCAGTGCTATACACAGGTGTTGTCACTGCCGGTACTACAGTATACATGAGCTGTAAAAAGTAGTTCCCCCCCTTAAAGGTATATACATTACACATGGCCTCGTGCAAGTGCACGTCGTGGTCTCTTTCATTTGTTCCGTAAACTCGGATGTCATCAGCAATTCCAATGGCTCCTTCACAGCCTTTGTATGTTTCATCGATCTTTTGTTGGAAGATGTCTTGGCTGACTTTCAACCCGAATGGCAGCCGCAGGAATTTATAATGCCCCAATGGTGTATTAAAAGTCGTCAGGTTCGTTGATTCTTCGTCCAGTTTTACGTTCCAGTAGCCGTTTCTGGCATCCAGTTTGGAGAAGACTTTGGCTCCTGCCAGTGCTGGTGTGATTTCTTCTAATGTTGGTGTGGGGTAGTGGTCCCGCTTTATTGCCTGGTTTAAGTCTTTGGGGTCCAGACAGATTCTGAGCCGCCCGTTCGGCTTTTCCCGTACCACAATCGAGTTTACCCAGTCTGTGGGTTCAGTGACCTTTGCGATTATTTCTTTCTCTTCCATTTCTTTTAGTTCGGTGTATAATTTTTCTTTTAGCTCGATGGGTACTTTTCTTGGAGCGTGGATGACGGGTTTTACCTCTGGATCTATTGTTATATGGTACTTGAACTCCCCGAAGCATCCTACAGTGTCATCAAAACACTCTGGATACATGTCCATCAAATGTTTCGTGTCCATGATTTGTGGACGGTTTTCCAGTGGGGTGTTGCTGTCGACTTTCAGTGATGTTTTTGTTAGTTCGTGGTTTACCGAGATTAACCCCAGCTTCTCGCAGCTGTTTAATCCCAGGATCGCTGGTCCCTCGGAGTCGGTCACATAGAACATGCAGTTGATGTTTCTGCTTTTGTGTGTTCCTTTTATATAGGTTGTTCCGAGTTGTCTGATCCCGCTCCCCCCATACGCTGTCAGCTTGACGTTGTTTGCTTTTAAACATCCTCTTTTCGGGTATCTATCTTCGCCCAAGTTTTCAGGGAAGATCCTCTGGTATAGCCTCAGTGGAAGGATGTTACTCTGAGCTCCTGTGTCCAACTTTACTTTTAGATTGACGGTTGTGGGCTCTCCTTCGATCCACTTTTTAATCTGGATGATAATGTGCCATTCTTTCTTTGGGGTGCTTTCCGCTCTGGACGCTTCGTGTAAGAGAACCTTTATGGTTTCAATGTTCAGAGCTTTGTCATACCCGCAGTCTTCGTCATCTTGCTCACCCATGGTATGGATTTTGTTTTTCTTTTGTTGGTTCTGCTGTCCACCTCTGCTTTTGGTGTGTAGCCCCTCTCTTTTAGCTCTGTACATCTTTTGCCAGTGGTTTGCTTTACCACACGTGTTGCAGCTTGTTCCATACGCTGGGCATTTTCTTCTGTCTGTGTAGTCGTGTTGTCTTCCGCATTTTCTACACGTATTCTTCCCGCTGTCACATACTTGTTTTTGTGTGCTGTGCTTTTCGCGCACTGCATCTACTCTGTGATCTGGTTCGGGAGTTGTCCGCACGTCAGCCGTATGAGTATTCAGCGTTTTCATCTGTTGTTTTGTGGCTTCGTGAGCCCTCGCTGTATCTATGGCTTCTGATATTCCGAGCTTTTCTTTTCCTATTAGTTCTTTTTGCACTTCTGTATGTGCTGATCCCCATATTAGTTGGTCTACCAGCCTTTCTTCTAGTTCCGTAAACTTGCATTTGCTGGCTTCGTTTTTTAATCTCGTCAGGAAATTGTCAGCCGTTTCACCAGATTCCTGTCTTAAGCTTTGGAATTTATACCTGTGTATGCGGTGGTTTGATTTAGGCTCGAGATGGTTACTGAACTTTTCATAAATCTCTGTAGGGTTCGTTTTATCCTCTTCGGATAAACTCCAGATGTTATAGAGATCTAAGCCTTTTTCTCCCGCCCACAGTAGAATGTAGCTGACTTTTTCCTCATCGGAGGAGCCTTTCAGGAAACTTTTAAATGTAAGCTCACATTTTTGCTTACATTTCTGGAAAGCTTCCACGATATCGTCGGCTTCCCAGTTCATGATGGGGAGCATATTCGCGGTCAGTGCATTGGACGCCGCCATTTTAGCTGCCCGTACGATTCGCGGTTAAAACTTCAATCTGATATCGTTTTTATTTGCGTAAGTTTTACTCACTTATATCGCTGCCACCATGTTATGTCTTCTAGCGCTCGTAATGCTTTGTAAAGACGCCTCTGGACTCGGTAGTTTGTAATTATAAACTACTGTTTTATTTGAGTTGTAATGGCTGCCTGCCGCATGGTGTGGGGTGTTATTTCCAAGTGCCTGTGCGGCGCCTGCACACTACTTTCCCAGCATCGTAGTGCTGCTACACTTGATTTGAGTGTTAGTACACTTGTACAATGTAGTCCCAACATAACTATGCAACAGCGTGAACACGCATATGGCTTCGCTAGGATAGCAGGCTTCCCTACAGTTCAAGCTGCCATTGACTGCACGCACGTGGCATTGCGGGCACCTCATGAAAATGCAGAGGTTTTCCGCAACATCAAAGGGTTCCACTCTCTGAACATGCAGTTGGTGTGCCACCACAGACAGCGCATCCTCGCCTTCAATGCCCGCTATCCTGGCAGCAGCCACGATGCATTCGTCCTGCGCCAGACTGGTGTTCCAGACCTGTTCCAAGCACCGCATCAACCTCGTGACTGGCTCCTCGGGGACAAGGGTTATCCACTCTGCACCTTGCTGATGACACAGCTCTGTAACCCCAATACTCCTGCTGAGCTCTCATGCAATGAGAGCCACAACGCCACTAGGAACCTGATTGAGCAGGCTATCGGCATGCTGAAGCAACGGTTCTGGTGTTTTGACCACTCTGGAGGAGCCCTGCAGTACTCGCTCGATCGAGTATTGGTTTTCATTGTTGTGTGCTGCATGCTTCACAACCTCGCAATTCTGAGGACCCAGCCATTGCCAGCAGGGATTGGTGCACCACCTCAGGAGGAGGAAGAGGAGGAGGAGGATGAGCAGCAACAACATGGGAGGGAGGTGCTCAATGTTGCTTTTGCAAGGGCCATTCATGAACGCCTCGTAAGACACCGCTTCTGATGAATGACAGAGAAGATGGCTTTTGGTATCAACAAGCATATCATTACAGCCATCCTGCAGCCCCTATTTCAGGACAAAGTTCCAATGAGTAAAATGAGGAAATTTGTAAAATTTCAATAAAAAAATATTTTTCTGAACAACTATGTCTTATTAAGCACAACCAATAACAAACAAACACAACAAATCATTAACAAACAAAACTGGTTTTTGCCACATCGAAATAAGTCTCAACAGAGTGAACAATATATTTACATACACATCCAACTTCGTTAAAAACATTCCCCCCATATGTTAGAAAAATTTTAGTTATTCGCCCTTCTTGAATGATATCCCTCCCCTTCATACTTCCTCCCTTCCAACCCTACTGCTCCTCCGTAATGTGGCCCCAGTGGCTGCAGCAAAGCTGGTGGAAAGCTGCTGAGTCTCGGATCCAGAGACTGCAGATGACCTTGAAGGATGCCTTCAACCAGCTCTGGGCCTGGAGGGCCCAGCTGCAGACTGCACCAACTCTGCATGGACGGTAGCAGTCTGTGCTGGCTGGGTTACAGGCTGTGGCAAGTGCAGTGGCGGAGTGGTAGTGGTGGCAGCAGGAATGCTGTCATCCTGAGAGAGGACAGCACCTTCCTGCTCGACTGACACACTGCCACTCTCCCGGGGCAGAACGTCAGCATCTGGAGCAATCTGCTCGAGCACAGATTGCTGGCTTGCTGCGGCACCATGAGATCCCCGGTGGACTGTGGGTGACCCAGTGATGATGGCAGCAGTCAGCGCTTGCATGGCATCAATCTGAGACTGCATCAGAGCAGTCTGAGATTGGATTGCACCAACCAATGACTCGATTCCAGCACTAAGCCATTGTGTTGCCTCGGCCTGTGCTGCAATAGATGCTGCCACCTCATCCATTACACGCGGCATGGGGTCTGGGTCCCCACGGTCTCTCTGCAATTCAACCATCCTCTGCAACGAGGCAAGGGTGGACTCGAGGTGCGCACAGATGACAGCTGTGCTGGTAGCGGATGTGCCTACCATAGCCGCTAATGTCTGCAAGGTGTGAGATGTGGATGTGACTTTTAGTAGATGGGCATAGCTGTTGGGTGAGTGTTGGGGATTTGGGACTTTACACCATCTGTGCACAGAGTGAGGTGGAGATGGTGGTATGTAGGGGTATTTCATGCATCTACTCACCCTGACCACTCGAGTGACGTCATTGAATTTCTTTCAGCACTGCGTGTGAGTCCTTTGGACCAGGCTCCTGGATGATACGTAATGGGCAACCTCCCTCCACATCCTTGTGAACTCCCGGGGCAATGGCCTCCTGCCAGTGTCTGGAAACAGCACTGCCCATCGGCGTTCCACAACCACAACCAGAGCCACCAATGCCTGGTCGCTAAACCGGCAAGCTCTCTCCCTGGGGCTCTGAGTGGCCATGATAATCTTTGTTGAAGATTTGCACCTCCTTGCAGGCCAAGGTCAAACGCAGCAATGATCAGGGTGTGGCTGTGCAGCATGATGGACCCTCCCCTTTAAGAACTGGAAGGCGCCAGTTTGTCTGAGTACAAGGTAATTGACATCGCATGAGCTTGAGTAGCGCTCTGAGGTAGCGGCCTGTTCTCCGACATTAGCGCCCTAAGAGCAGTGTGTAGTGTTTGATTTAGCACTCATCACCTCCAGGGGCGCTGGAGACAAATTTCCCAGTCACTGGTGATAATTTGCGCCGGGCGCTAAATTTGCGCCCGGCCGATATTAGCACCCCAAAATGGTCGATACTGAACTTTCCCCGTGGCAGACAGCAGGGAGACTGCTCTGTAATTACCGCAATCGGACTTGTCACCTTTCTTGAAAATGGTCACGATTATGGCATCTCTGAGATCCCCTGGCATGCTCGCCTCCTTCCAAATAAGAAAAATGAGTTCATGTATTCGCGCCAATATTGGTTCTCCGCCATGCTTTAGCGCCTCAGCGGGGATTCCATCTGCTCCTGAGGCCTTGTTGTTCTTCAGTTGTCGAATGCCCTTTTCAAACTCATGCCGGGCTGGGGTTGTGCTGAGTTGGTGGCGGGTAGCATGCTGCGGGATGGAGTTGAGGACACTCGCGTCGAAGACAGAGTCTCGGTTAAGGAGATCTTCGAAGTGCTCCTTCCAGCGGGCACTGACTGCCTCTCTGTCCTTGATGAGTACCTCTCCATTCTTGGCCTGTAGTGGGGTAGGACCTTGGGTGCTTGGGCCGCAGGTGGTCTTGACTGTGCTAAAGAATCCACGCACGTTGTGGTTGTCAGCTAGCTGCTGGATCTCCTGTGCTTTCTCCACCCACCATCTGTTCTTTAGGTCGTGAGTTTTTTGTTGGGCCTCGGCCTTCAGGCGTCTGTCGAGCTGCTTTCTTGCTCTCGAGTTCTGTTGCTGTTTCCAGATCAGGAATGCCTTGCGCTTGCGTCTTATTAGCTCCTGGATCTCCTGGTCGTTCTCGTCGAACCAGTCTTGGTGTTTCCTGGTCGAGTGACCGAGCGTCTCTTCACAGGTGCTGATTATGGAGGTCTTGAGTACAGTCCAGGCGCTGTGGACACTCTGTGTCTCTGAATCACTGGGAGTCGCCAGGTTGGTTGTGAGGCACAGGCTGAATAGGGCTTTCTTAGCATGGTCTTTGAGTGCTCCAGCGTTGATTTTTCTGCAGCATTGCTTCTGTTGCCGCCGCTGTTTTGGGGCTACGTTGATGGAGATGATAGAGCGGATTAGGCGGTGGTCTGTCCAGCAGTCATCAGCTCCTGTCATGGCGCGGGTGATGTGGACGTCCTTGTGGTCCGTCGCTCGGATGATGACGTAGTCCAGCAGATGCCAGTGCTTGGAGCGAGGGTGTTGCCATGAAGCCTTGAACTTGTCTCTCTGACGGAACAAGGTGTTGGTTATGACAAGGCCAGGTTCTAAGCATTTCGTCAGGAGGAGGGTACCGTTGAAGTTGGCTTTCCCTACCCACTCTCTGCCGATCACACCTCCCCAGAGGTCTGGGTCCTTTCCAACTCTGGCGTTAAAGTTGCCAAGGAGGATCAACTTGTCGTCCGTTGGGACTCAGGACAGGGATTGTTTGAGGCTGGAGTAGAATTCCTCTTTGGTCTCGTCTGTGGCTTCCAGTGTTGGGGCGTATGCACTGATGACTGTAGTGCACTGGTTCCAGGCTAGGGTGAGCTGTAGAATCATGAGGCGTTCATTTATTCCACAAGGGGAGTCTCTGAGACGTCCAACTAGCTCATTTTTTATGGCGAAGCCTACCCCATGGAGGCGGCGTTTTTCTTCAGGTTTGCCTTTCCAGAAGAAGGTGTACCCACCGTCTTGCTCCTTGAGCTGGCCTTCCCCTGCCCGTCGGGTCTCACTTAGGGCAGCGATGTCTATGTCGAAACGTCTGAGCTCCTGGGCAACGATAGCAGTATGGCGTTCTGGTCTGCCGCTGTTGTGGTTGTCCATGAGGATCCTGATGTTCCAGGTCCCGAACTTCATTTTAAATGGTGGAAGATGCCTGTGCGTGAATTCTTTTAACGTGGGGTGACCGTTGCACACCAGCTACCACACGGGCTTGACAGAGCAAGGTCTTGGTCCAATGGCAAGGGGATCCAAGATGATTGGAGACTAGGCTCTGCTACATCGGCCTAGCGCACACACACAAACATACCCCTACTGTCCTCCTCCCTCCTTCCCACAGGTCCTCTCTGCCTGGGTTTCATAGGCTGCAGTATGGTCCTCCCGACCTCGCTGTTGGCCCGTGCCGCACCTTCCTTGGACCCCGGCCCAGCTGCTGGTCCATGCTGCGCACTCCTGGGCCTCGACCTTGCTGCTGGGCTTGTCCTCGCTCCTGGGCCCCATCCTCGCCCCGGGTCTCGTCCTCGCTCCTGGGTCCCAACCTCGTTCCTGGGCCTCGACCTCGCTCCTGGGTCCCATTCTCGTTCCTGGGTCCCGACCTCGCTGCTCCTCCCGTCCCTGCTCTTGGGCCTCGACCTCGCTCCTGGGTCCTGACCTCGCTCCTGGGTCCCGACCTCGTTCCTGGGTCCCGACCTCGTTCATGGGCCTCGACCTCGCCCCTGGGCTTCGACCTCGCTCCTTGGTCCTGACCTCGCTCCTGGGTCCCGACCTCGCTCCTGGGCCTCGCCCTCGCTCCTGGGTCCTGACCTCGCTCCTGGGCCTCGTCCTCGCTCCTGGGTCCTGACCTCGCTGCTCCTCCCGTCCCTGCTGCTGGGCCTCGACCTCGTTCATGGGCCTTGACCTCGCCCCTGGGCTTCGACCTCGCTCCTGGGTCCCGACCTGCTCCTGGGTCCCGTCCTCACTCCTGGGCCTCTTCCTCGCTCCTGGGCCTCGTCCTCGCTCCTGGGTCTCGTCCTCGCTCCTGGTTCCCGTCCTCACTTCTGGGCCTCGACCTTGCTCCTGGGCCTCGTCCTCGCTCCTGGGTCCTCTTGCTCCTGGGCCTCATCCTCACTCCTGGGCCTCAAACACCTGGTGTAGGCCTGAAGCCCCGAATAAGAGCCCACAGGCCCCGTGTTTGCCCCGGTTACAGGCCCAGTCAGTGACCACCCGGGTGAGCGGGGTCACTGGCCACCATCTTGTGAAGCCTTGATAACCTGTGTATTTCTCCAGGTCTCCACTCCTGACTCCATCCTCCCGCTCTCTCTCCCTGACTCCCGCTCTCTCTCCCCGACTGCTGCTAACTCCCGCTCTCTCTACCCGACTCCCGCTCTCGCTACCCGACTTCCGCTCTCTACCCGACTCCCGCTCTCTCTCCCTGACTCTCGCTCTCTTCCCGACTCCCGCTCTCTCTCCCCGACTGCTGCTCACTCCCGCTCTCTCTACCCGACTCCCGCTCTCGCTACCCGACTTCCCCTGTCTACCCGACTCCCGCTCTCTCTCCCTGACTCTCGCTCTCTCCCCGACTCCTGCTCTCTCGCCCCGACTCCTGCTCTCTCCCCAACTCCCGCTCTCTCTCCCCGACTCCCGCTCTCTCTCCCCGACTCCCGCTCTCTCTCCCCGACTCCCGCTCTCTCCCTGACTCCCGCTCTCTCTCCCCGACTTCCACTCTCTCTCCCCGGCTCTCGCTCTCTCTCCCCGACTCCCGCTCTCTCTCCCTGACTCCTGCTCTCTCTCTATCCGACTCTTGCTCTCTCCCCGACTCCTTCTCTCTCCCCGACTCCCACTCTCTCTCCCTGACTCCCGCTCTCTCTCCCCAACAGGAGAGGATAGGAATTAATATATAAGTGACAAGAGAAAAAAACAAACTATCATTTATAAATAAGTAAATAATTAACTAAAAACTGGTGTCACCCATCGATGTGATAGGCTAGGTACGCTAAACTGAGCAATCAATAGAATTCAAATTAAGCCCATCTGTTAATCACAATTTAGCATTAAAGGTGAATCAGTTAGCATTAGAAAGAGACAAATAAGTAAGTGCTATGCAGTAAATAAATATATGATGTAGATATGGCAGTACAGGTAGTGTATTGGGACTGCAGAATGTGGCAATTTGTGGATAGTGAGACTGTCCTGGATGCTCACACCTGTGGGAAATGTCTACGTCTTAACTCACATTTCTGCAGAGCACAGAGCGGGCTGTACAGAGTGGGAGTAAACAGAGTGGACTTGAACAGAGTGCTTTGTCTGGGAATTTGGAAACAGTGGGAATTCAGGGAAGAGTCATCGAGTCATAACGGCACAGAAGGAGGCCATTCGGCCCATCGAGTCCGTGCCGGTTCTCTGTAGAGCAATCCAGTCAGTCCCATTCCCCTGCTCTATCCCCGTAGCCCTGCAAGTTTATTTCCCTCAAGTGCCTATCCAGTCCCCCTTGAAAACATTGAGTGTCTCCGCTTCCACCACTTCCGTCGGCAGCGAGTTCCAGGTCCTCACCACTCGCTGCGTAAAAAGGTTTATCCTCACATTCCCCCTGTATCTCTTGCCCAAAACCTTAAATCGGTGCCCTCTAGTCCTTGTACCATCAACTAGTGGGAACAGCCTATCTCCTTCTAGACTATCCAAACCCATCACAATCTTGTACACCTCTATCAAATCACCCCTCAACCTCCTTTGCTCTAATGAAAACAAATCTATCTTCTCCAACCTGTCCTTGTAACTGAGAGGGCGATTTTTCCAGCCCCAAGGAGGCGGGTTTGGAGGCAGGACAGATGGCAAAATGGCAAAAACTGAGGGCGGGTTCGGAACCCACCTCCAACCCACCTCCGTGCAATTTTGCCGGAGGCGGTTTTGATGGGTGGATTCGGTCCCGCCTCCATCAGTCGAAAGAGGTAGTTAAGACCCTTAAATAGTAGTTAAGGGCCTCTATAATCCTATTTTGACAGGCCCTCGTTATTTTAGCATATTTCCAGCGTGTTCCACGACCCTCCTAAACCACGCCAGCTAATCCTGGCGGGTTGACAAGTGGGTGGCCTCCTCACAGCTGCAGCTCCACCATTAAAATGGAGCTTTCATCAGGGATCAGTTGTAGGTGGCAGAACTTTTGTTCCACAGCTCTTTCAGCACTTTTATCAGGCCTACCGAAGTCAGAGGTGCTGCAGCTTCTATTTCTCAACTGTGGGACCTCCTTGGAAGACCCTCTCCCCACTTGGACTGAGCGCTTCCCCAAAGGAGGTATCTGCCAGTAGTATGGGAACCATTTCTTTCCTTTCACCATGGAGCTCAGATTTGGATGAGGAGCAGCCATGGCGGCAGCAGAACCAGGCAGAACAGCAGCAGGAGCCCCGACCTCCTGCTCACCCACCTGATGCTGCACAGGGCAGAAGGCGCCAGCACATGGAAGCACGTCGCCGAAGGAGATACTCCCCTCTCAGGGTTAACAGGCAGAGGATGAGCTACCTCAACCTGACTGAGCAGCAGTGCCAAAGGAGGCTGAGACTTTCGCGAGAGGTTGTCGGAGACATCTGTGCACTGCTGCACCAACACCTGGAGCCCAGAGGAGCGCGTGGACTACCCTTACCAGTGGCTAGCAAAGTCACCACCGCACTCAACTTTTTTGCCTCAGGCTCCTTCCAGGGATCATCAACAGACATCAGCGGCATTTCCTAGTCAGCCACCCACAGTTGTGATGAGACGTTAAACCAAGGCCCTGTCTGCTCTCTCAGGTGGACGTAAAAGATGTAAAAGATCCCACGGCACTATTTCAAAGAAGAGCAGGGGAGTTATCCCCGGTGTCCTGGCCAATACTTATCCCTCAACCAACATAACAAAAACCGCCCACAAGTGCAAGGCAATGACTATCTCCAACAAGCGAGAGTCTAACTTGTAATGTATATACCTTTAAGGAGGGAACTATCTTTTACAGCTCATGTATACTGCAGTACCGGCAGTGACCACACCTGTATATAGCACTGAGCAGTAATCTGTACAGTTCAGTTCCAGTGTGAGCCACGTTGAGTAAACACCTGTTGTACCGTCCTCCTGCAGTCTGTGTCTTATTATACACAGACACAACATTGGCGACAAGGCAAGTTCGAACCTACCTGCAACTCTGCATCACCTCCCGGGGATTCGTTCCTGGATATCAGTGGATTGGAGGTCAAGGCCAGAGACTCGGGCGTCGACCACGGGCAACCGCCCAGTCATCCAGCAGAGACTCGAGAATTGCGGGGGAGGCTGTCACGAGCCAGGCTTGGCTTTCCAGTCGAGGTGGTCCAGCGAAACGGGCTGGCAACAGGTAGTGTGCAGACCCTTCCCGGACAGCGGCGGGCTAGAGCCCGACCGAGCGGAACAGCAAAATGCCGAGCAGCGTCGACGGGGGAGAGAGAGAGAGGGCAGAGCGCACATGGCGCAGCCGGTGTTCAGGGGCCGAGCAGCATTGAAGAGAGGGACAGAGAGACGCGCAGAAACCCGCGAGGCGCCGCCATTGCCACAAGGACCGCCGAGAGCGGAGTTGGCAGCAGCGCAGGAGAAGTGCGCGAAACCAACAGGGCGCCGCCATTGCCACGAGGAAGGAAAGCGCGGGAGATACCATTTTAAGCCATTGGGAGACGCCATTTTAAACCACACCCAAAATGCCGAAGAGTGGCAGTATCACCGCGTTTGACAATGAAGTCGAAGATTGGATTACATATGTCGAACGAATAGAGGTATACTGCAAGGCAAATGAGGTGTCAGATGACAAGAAAGCGTCGGTATTGTTAAATTTAATGGGTGCAAAGACGTATGGTTTATTATGAAATCTAGTAACCCCAACGAAGCCAATGGAAAAGAGTTTTGAAGACATAGTAACGATACTACAGGAACATTTAAACCCCACACCGCTGCTGATAGCAGAAAGATTCAAGTTTCACAAACGGAACCAGCATAAGGATGAAAGCAATGCTGATTATTTAACAGAACTGCGCAAACTATCAAAATACTGCCAGCTTGGAGCGGGACTGGCAGATACCTTAAGGGACAAGTTTGTGTGTGGGCTTCAAAGTGAAGGAACCCAGAAACGGCTTTTATCTGAAAAGGACCTTACGCTGGAAAAGGCTTTCAGCATTGCGGTATCATATGAAACAGCAGCACGGGGCGCTGCAGAGATACAACAGAGACCGCAAGAATATGGCACAAACGAAATGTCATATAGAACAGAGAAGTGCTATCGCTGCGGCAGAACAACACACGACCAGAATGATTGCTGGTTCAAAGACAAAGTGTGCAGACAGTGTGGAAAAATAGGACACATAGCACGAGTCTGCAGGTCGGGAAAGAACACCAGCAATAAGAAACCTACCAAAGAAAAGTATAAGAAGGTACATAAGATGATGGAGAATAGTTCAGATGAACAAAAGAGTGATAACGACTCCGAAAGCAGGGAACTGAGTTGTCTGAAACTACATAATGTGATCACAACGGAGGATCACCGAACCATTTGGGTCACTCTCAAGATAGCAGGAGTCCAGGTAAAGATGGAATTGGACACCGGATCAGCCCTAACAGTCATAAACCGATGGGACTACGAGCGGCTATTCTCACACATACCCTTGAGAGACACAAAAATTATTTTGAAGACGTACACGGGGCAAAAAGTCTACCCCAAAGGAAAAATAAGGGTGACCGTTATATATAACGGTAAGGAAACACCAAAACTAGACCTGTATGTATTGCAAGATGGAGGACCACCATTACTGGGACGTGAATGGATCCGGAAAATACAACTGGATTGGCATTCCATACAGGCACTGACTGTGGCTGACAAAAAGGATGATGACGTCACACCTGGGCGACTGTCAAAGTTCCAAACTGACGCGAAAGAAGTGTTCCAGCAAGGACTCGGAACATTAAAAGGCATGACAGCGACGATTAAAATTGAAGAAAATGCAAGCCCAAAATTTTTAAGGCCAGACCGGTACCTTATGCGATCCGCCCAGCCGTCGAAGCAGAGCTGGAGAGTGTGGAACATTCAGGTGTACTGTCCAAGGTAGACTGGAGCGAGTGGGCTACACCCATCGTCCCTGTGATGAAAAAGTAGTTGAGCAGCACGCCTGGGGAACCAAGGAAGGTTCGCATCTGTGGGGACTTTAAGGTAACAGTGAACCTGGTCCTTCACACCGTACTATATCCACTTCCGCGGATTGAAGATATTTTCGCCTCGCTATCTGGAGGGAAACGCATCACTAAGATTGATCTGGCCCAGGCGTATCTGCAAATGGAAGTAGAAGAAGCATCAAAAAAATGCCTCACAATCAACACCCATAAAGGTGCCTACCAATACAACCGGTTGGTATTTGGGATAGCATCAGCTTCGGCTATTTGGCAGAGGGCAATGGAACAAGTCCTGCAAGGGATCCCAGGGACCCAGTGTTATTTGGACGACATCCTGGTCACGGGCGAAAATGACAGTGATCACCTTGCCAACCTGGAGCAGGTGCTCACGAGATTGCAGGAATATGGGCTCCGAGCTAACCGCCCCAAATGCGAGTTTTTTAGATAACAGATCTCGTATTGTGGCCACGCTATCGATAAAGAGGGGTTACATAAGTCCCCAGAGAAGATTGAGCGGTAGTCAAGGCTCCAGCACCGGAAAATGTGTCACAACTGAGGTCGTTCCTCGGGCTGGTAAACTACTACCATAAGTTCTTGCCAAATTTGTCTACAATACTACACCCACTGAACACCCTACTGCAAACTGGGGTGCCATGGAAGTGGAGTGACGAATGTAGATGAGCTTTCCAGAAGAGCAAAACACTAATCACATCGAAAGAGGTATTGGCCCATTACAACCCGGCATTACCAATTCGGTTGGCATGTGATGCGTCACCCTACGGCATTGGAGCGGTGCTGTCGCACAAATTCTCGGACGACTCAGAGAGGCCAATAGCCTTTGCGTCACGATCACTAACCTCAGCCGAGCGTAACTACACCCAGATTGACAGGGAGGCCCTCAGCCTAGTGTGGGGAGTGAAAAAGTTCAATCACTATCTGCACGGGCAGAAATTCACCTTGCTGACTGATCACCAGCCTCTTGTCTCCATTTTTAATCCGAAGAAGCGCGTTCCGGTGATGACTGCGCAACGACTACAAAGATGGTCACTTTTTCTGGGGGCGCACCACTATGAGATTGAATATAAGGGCACGAAACAGCATGGAAATGCTGATGGGCTATCACGCCTGCCACTGCCTACTGCGGAGGAAGCACCAGCAGTGGATCCTGTCGAAATATTCCATTCGACTATAGTTGAATACCTACCGGTAACTAACGCTTGTATCGAAAAGGAAACCCGAAATGACCCGACACTGTCTCGGGTATATGATTTGACGGTGAAGGGATGGCCAGCACATGGCGACTCACTGTTGCCAGCATTCTCGACAAGGAGAGAACAGCTGTCAGTGTGCCGGGGGACCTTGATGTGTGGATCCCGAGTGGTAATTCCACCCAAGTTAAGGGATAGAGTGCTCAATGAGCTTCATGAGGGTCATCTGGGAGGGGTAAAAATGAAAAGCCTAGCCAGGGCTTATGTGTGGTGGCTGGGAATCGATAAACAAATCGAGGACCTGACCAAGAGCTGCTCAGGATGCCAGAAAGTCCAAAATGCACCACCACAGGCCCCTCTACACCCATGGGAGTGGCCCTCATCTCCATGGCAACGGGTGCATATTGATTTTGCTGGTCCATTCATGGACTCAATGTTTTTAATAGCCGTGGATGTGCACTCGAAATGGCCTGAGGTCATCAAAATGCCCTCCACCACCATGGAGAAAACTATTGCAGTCCTACGGACCATTTTTGCCAGGAATGGCTTGCCAGAGCAGATTTGCTCCGACAACGGACCACAGTTTGTGTCCGAAGAGTTCCGGAGGTTCTTGAAAAAGAATGGGGTAAGGCATTACACATCCACCCCGTGTCATCCAGCCACAAATGGATTGGCTGAGAGGTTCGTACAAACCTTTAAGAAGGCAATAAAGGCTATGTACAATGACAACATTCCGCTGCAGCACAAGGTGGACAATTTCCTGTTCGCCTACCGGAATGCGACACATGCAGTCACCAACCAGGCCCCAGCCATGATGTTCTTTAACCGAAGGTTAAGATCTCACCTGGATTTGCTCAGACCAAACGTACGAAGAGATGTTGAGAGTAAGCAATTCCAGCACATCCATGAAAAGCCAACAAGGAGCTTTAATGTAGGGCAACCAGTCTTGGCCCGCGACTACCGAACAGAAAAATGGCAGCCAGGAACGATATGCACACGGCAGGGCCCACTAATGTACACAGTGGACGTTGGGGAGAGCATCGTGAGACGCCATGCTGACCAGATCCTAGAATCACAGGAACAAGTCAACCCCATGCCTCGCCCATACGTACCTGGTGATGAACACGACGTACAGGTCGAATCTACCCCAGAAACAGTAGCATCGGAAGCTGATGAACCAACCGACGACAGGGGGCCAGAATCGCCTCCGCACCAAGAGCAAGACACTCGGGAAAGGTGCTATCCAGAAAGGATCAGGAAGCCTCCCCCAAGACTGAATATATAAATAGACTATTTTCAGCTAATGTTGCATGTTAAAAGTGTTAATTGTAATTAGTTTGATATTTCATTGTTAAATGAGTGTTATGGTACTGTTAATCTAAAAGGGGAGGAATTGTAATGTATATACCTTTAAGGGGGGAACTATCTTTTACAGCTCATGTATACTGCAGCACCGGCAGTGACCACACCTGTATATAGCACTGAGTAGTAATCTGTACAGATCAGTTCCAGTGTGAGCCACGTTGAGTAAACACCTGTTGTACTGTCCTCCTGCAGTCTGTGTCTTATTATACACAGACACAACATAACCACCTCCCCTTGACATTCAATGGCATTACCATCGTCAAATCCCCCACTATCAACATCCTGGGGGGTCACCATTAACCAGAAACTTAACAGGACCAGCCACATAAATACTGTGGCAACAAGAGCAGGCCAGAGGCTAGGTGTTCTGCGCCGAGTGTCTCACCTCCTGACTCCCCAAAGCCTTTCCACCATCTACAAGGCACAAGTAAGGAGTGTGATGGAATACTCTCCACTTGCCTGGATGACTGCAGCTCCAACACTCAAGAAGCTCGACACCATCCAGGATAAAGCAGCCCACTTGATTGGCCCCTCATCCACCACCTTAAACATTCACTTCCTCCGCCACTGGCGTACAGTGCCTGCAGTGTCTACCAGCTACAAGATGCACTGCAGCAATTCACCAAGGCTTCTTCGGCAGCACCTCCCAAACCCGCGACCTCTTCCACCTCGAAGGACAAGGGCAGCACGCGCATAGGAAACCACCCCCTCCAAGTCACACACTATCCTGACTTAGAAGTATATCACCGATCCTTCACCGTCACTGGGTCAAAATCCTGGAACTCCCTACCTAACAGCACTGTGGGAGTACCTTCCCCACATGGACTGCAGCGCTTCAAGAAGGCAGCTCACCACTACCTGCTCAAGGGCAACTAGGGATGGGCAATAAATACTGGCCTTGCCAGCGATGCCCAGATCCCACAAACGAATTTTTAAAAAGTACTCAGAACAGAATACTGGTGGGAGAGTGAGATGCACTCTGGGGACTCCTGCACTACCTGCCTGGTCCTCTTCTTCTGTCTAGTGGTCACCTATTTCCTCTGTGCCTGCAAACTCTTAAGCTGTGGGCGACCACCTCTTGAAACGTGCTATCCACGTAACACTCAGCCTCACGGATGCACCACAGTGACTCCAGCTGCCACGCAAGCTCCGAAACCCGAGTTGCTGCAGCTGGCAACACTTCCTGCACATGAGGACGCCCAGGCTACGCGAAGCATCCAGGACTTCCCACATGGCACAGGATGTGCACTCCACGGGACCGAGCTGCCCTGTTATGCCTCTAGTTATTAGATTTAAGATCATAAGTACATAAGAAATAAGAGCAGGAGTAGGCCATACGGCCCCTTGAGCCTGCTCCGCCATTCAATAGGATCATGGCTGATCATCGACCTCAACTCCACTTTCCTGCCCGATCTCCATATCCCTTGATTCCCCTAGAGTCCAAAAATCTATCTATCTCAGCCTTGAATATATTCAAAGACTCAGCATTCACAGCCCTCTGGGGCTGAGAATTCCAAATTTTGGCCCAGAAATTTGGGTCTCCACGGGTGAGTACGCATGCGGTACTCACCCATAGGCCCAATGGAAGTGCCGGTTTCCTGCATGCACTACGCATGCGCGGGAAACCGGCACTTCCGTTCCCCTGAACGAAGGGGTTCAGAAGTCGAACGCGTGCGCAGGAGAGGCTGAGCGTGCGCATCGAACTTACGTTTTTTGCAAGTTTTTACGGGAGGGTAAGTCTCCAGGAGTTACAGATTTAAAAAGCAGTCGTAAGACTTGCTTTTTACAAGGTAAGTGGTGAATTAATTAAAATCAAAACATTTTTTCCACAGGTTTATTATTTTTAAATACTTTAAAGAAAGGTAAGTTTATTTTTAGCCCCGTTAGAAAATAAAATTATTTTTTCCAAAAATTTAAATTATTGTTTGAAATAGTTATTTCATGTAATTTATAGTTTATTTTAAAAATGTGATGTTTTTAAAAAATGTATTTGAAGATTTAGTGATGTTTTGGGGCCCGTAGTATTTATAAGTTTTGACAGCTCTTCCTGTCAAACTTATGAATGGGCATTCCCTGCTCCGATTGGCTCCCCATGGCCCACGTGATCCCAGGGGATGCATCGAACTAACTGCACCGCTGGGATACGCAAGCACTGCGCGCCGGCAGTTGGAGCAGGCCCAGGATCGGAATTCCACGGTGGCCCACAGCTCAACGGCCGGCGCGCAAGGTAAGTGCAGGTCGGGGGCTTACACCCGCGGGAAGCTCCCGACCCGAATTTCTGGGCCTAAGATTCACAGCCCTCTGAGTGAAGAAATTCCTCCTCATCTCAGTCTTAAATGGCCTACCCCTTACCCTGAGACTATGCCCCCTAGTTCTAGACACTCCAGCCAGGGGAAACAACCTCTCAGCATCTACCCTGTCAATCCCCTTCAGAATCTTGTATGTTTCAATGAGATCACCTCTCATTCTTCTAAACTCCAGAGAGTATAGGCCCATTTTACACGATCTCTCATCATAGGACAGCCCGCTCATCCCAGGGATCAATCTAGTGAACCTTCGTTGCACTGCCTCCAAGGCAAGTATATCCTGCCTTAGATAAAGATACCAAAACTGTGCACAGTACTCCAGGTGTGGTCTCACCAAGGCCCTGTACAATTGTAGCAAGACTTCCTTACTCTTATACTCCAACCCCTTACAATAAAGGCCAACATGCCATTTGCCTTCCTTATTACTTGCTGTACCTGCATACTAGCTTTCTGTGTTTGTTGCACGAGGACACCCAAATCTTTCTGAGCACCAACATTTGAAAGTTTCTAACCATATAAAAAATATTCTGTTTTTCTATTCTTCCTACCAAAGTGAATAACCTCACCTTTCCCTACATTATACTCCATCTGCCACCTTACTTCCCACTCACTTAGTCTATATTTATCCCTTTGTAGGCTCTTTGTGTTCTCCTCACAGCTTACTGTCCCACCTAGCTTTGTATCATCAGCAAACTTGGATACATTACACTCGGTCCTTTCATCTAGGTCATTAATATAGATTGTAAATAACTGAGGCCCCAACACTGATCCTTGCGGCACCCACTAGTTACAGCCTGCCAACCTGAAAAAGATCCGTTTATCCCTACTCTCTGTTTTCTGTCCATTAACCAATCCTCTATCCATGCTACTATATTACCCCCAACCCCGTGAGCTCTAATCTTGTGTAATAACCTTTTAGGGGCACCTTATCGAATGCCTTTTGGAAATCCAAATATACTACATCCAGTGGTTCCCCTTTATCTACCCTGCTAGTTACATCCTCAAAAAACTTAATAAATTTGTCAAATACGATTTCCCTTTCATAAAACCATGTTGACTCTGCCTAATCATGTTATGATTTTCTAAGTGACTTGATACCACTTCCTTAACAATGGATTCCAGCATTTTCCTGACAACTGATGACAGGCTAACTGGCCTGTAGTTCCCTGATTTTTCTCTCCCTCCTTTCTTGAATAGCGGTGTTAGATTAGAAGTATATTTAGTATAAACCTCTGCCCTTAGTTAATGACTAAAAGGCTTCAGACAAAAAAAAGTGTGCTCAAAAAAAAGAAATAAACTTCTAAAACTTAAAAAAAACCACTCTCCAGCTACTCACCAATCAGCTCCTTCCCTGGTGCCGATGTCATTTTTTTCACTCTGACGTCACTCTTTTGAATTTTGACTCCGATACCGCTGCCGCTCCCGCTCAGGTCCGCCTCCTCCGCTGTTGGGCCTCCTCTGCCACGCTCCTTTTTTGCCTCTCTGTCTTCTCTCAGGTCCCGCTGTCGCGCCCACACAGGTTCGCCTCCTCTGGTGTCGGGCCTCCTCTGCCGCACTTCTTTATGGCCGCTCCGCCTTCTCTCAGGTCCTGCTGCCGATCCCACACAGGTCTGCCTCCTCCGGGAAGGAGTTGTTGCTTTTTGCCTATACTACTTGTACTTTGTGTTACAGGTAGATATTTAATTGCAGTGCCCTTAACTTAATCTAGATCAAGTAAGTAGTCAGGAAACTACACTGTAAATTAAGTTATCTAATTACACGTTTAATTAAATTTAATTAAATAAACAAGGTCATATAGGTGGTGTGCCGCATCTGCAGCATGTGGGAGTTTGCGGAGAGCATTGTGATCCCGGACAACCACGTTTGCAGTAAGTGCCTGTATCTTGAGGAACTTAAGCACAGAGTTTTTGAGCTGGAGTCTGAGGTGCAGGCATTGCGGGTGTGGTAAACCACTTTTATCGTTCACTATCGTTACACTATGTTTATCACTGTTATATCGTTACACTATGGTTATCACTGTTTACACTGTTGTATCACTACACGAGGTCGCCTCTTGTCACGCTGTTATACCTGGGCTGACCACTGCTGACTCCGCCCATGGCTCCACCTACTTGCCCAGGTATAAAGGTGGTCGACTGGCTGGTATTCCTCCTTGTTGGATCCGATCACCCACGAGGGTGGGCTCTGTTATTTAGCCAATAAAAACCTATAGTTACTTTCTTAACTCGTCGCTTTTCATTGGATGAATTGATAGGTATATCAATTTTATTGGCTAAATTTTAAAAATGTCTAACGAACCGTCAGACCAGTCAGACGCCCAGCTACAACAGCCACAGCAGCCGGCCTGGCTGCGAGCCCTCCGACCGCCGTACCTGGATCTAAACCCACAGGCAGCAAACTCAGCCCTCGACTTCAAACACTGGCTGAGCTGTTTCGAATCCTACCTGGGAGAATCCGGCGTGCCTCAGAGATCCAAACTAAGAGTGCTGACCGCCCAAGTGAGCCCTAAAGTATTCGCACTCATACAGGACCTTACTACATACGTGGCCGCCATCAACCTGCTGAAACAGCAGTACCGGAGCCCGGTAAATTCTATGTATGCCAGACACCTCCTAAGATCCCGCCCGCAACAGCCAGGGGAGTCTGTAGATGAATTTTTACGGGTGCTACAAACACTCGGCAGGGACTGTGACTTTAAAGCGGTAACGGCGGCAGAAAATACTGAAGAGAATATCTGCGATGCCTTCGTGAAAGGCCTTCGGTCCGACTACTCACGGCAAAGACTGCTCGAATCAAAGGACCTCAACCTGAACACAGCTGCAGCCCTCGCCCGCTCCCTGGAAGTGGCCCATCGGGACCTCGAGGCGTATTCCAGGTACTGTACTGCGCGACCCTGGGACTCCGGCCCGACCCCGGCCGCAATACCCCTCGCAACGCCGCCTCCGGGACCTACCTCAGCGTCGGCGTCCCAGAACTGATCGGGACCGCCACCCCCGGTACCGGCTGCAACATCGGACCCCCGCGATCGGGCCGCCGGCTGCTTCTTCTGTGGCCAGGCGAAACACCCGAGGACGCGCTGCCCTGCGAGAAACGCGACTTGCTCCCATTGCCAGAAGAAAGGCCACTTCGCTAAGGCCTGCAGGGGGAGAGCCACAGACGCCAGCAGTGCCTCATGCGAATTGTGGGGGCGGCCATCTTTCATCCAGGCCACAGATGCCAGTATCCCCTCGTGTGAGTCGTGGGGGTGGCCATCTTTGATCAAGGCAACCGACACCAGCAATGCCTCATGTGAGTTGTGGGGGCAGCCATCTTATTTAACCTCGTGGGCGCCGCCATTTTGTCCACCACAGTCGACCGCCACCTTGTCGCCAGACCCGACCACCGCCTCACCCGCAGACTACAGCAGCCCGCTCAGCCATACACTAGCCTCCGTCACACTGGACCAAGCTCGCCCGCATCACCTGTCCAAGTCCATGATGGACATCAAAGTAAACGGCCACGCCACGACCTGCCTGTTCGACAGCGGAAGCACGGAGAGTTTCATACATCCAGACACGGTGAGCCACTACTCCCTCACTGTCCGGCCAACGCGCAACCGGATCTCGATGGCATCGAGGTCCCATTCTACAGACATCAGCGGCTACTGTATTGTGACCCTGTCGGTTAGGGGCACGGAGTATAAAAATTTTAAACTCCTCGTCCTGCCCCAGCTCTGCGCTGCCGTCCTACTAGGGCTGGACTTCCAATCCCACCTGCAAAGTGTCACTTTGGCATACAGTGGACCCCTCCCTCCACTCACAGTCGACAACCAGCAGCCTTTAAACCACCCACCGCATACCACCTGCGGCCTATCCACCCTCAAGGTCCCGCCCCCCTCCCTGTTCGCTAACCTCACCCGCGACTGTAAACCCGTCGCCACCAAGAGCAGGCGGTACAGCGCCGGGGACAGAGCTTTTATTAGCTGTGAAGTGCAGCGTCTCCTGAAGGAGGGCATCATCGAGAGGAGCAACAGCCCCTGGCGTGCCCAGGTCGTAGTCGTTAAGACCGGCAATAAAAACCGCCTGGTCATCGACTACAGCCAAACCATAAACCGGTACACCCAGCTGGACGCATACCCCCTTCCCCGCATATCTGATATGGTCAATCAGATTGCACAGTACCGGGTATTCTCCACCATCGACCTTAAGTCGGCCTATCACCAACTCCCTATCCGCCCTGAGGACCGCCAGTATACAGCCTTCGAGGCGAACGGCCGCCTCTACCACTTCCTTAGGGTTCCCTTCGGCGTCACCAACGGGGTTTCGGTCTTCCAAAGGGAGATGGACCGGATGGTTGACCAGAACGGGCTGCACGCCACGTTCCCCTATCTAGATAACGTCAGCATCTGCGGCCGCGACCGGCAGGACCACGATGTTAATCTGGAAAGATTCCTCCGTACGGCCCAATGGCTGAACCTCACCTACAATAAGGAGAAATGTGTGTTTAACACCTCGCGCATTGCCATCCTCGGCTGCGTAGTAGAGAACGGAGTCATCGGCCCCGACCCCGAAAGAATGCGCCCCCTCATGGAGCTTCCCCTCCCCCACTGTCCAAAGGCGCTGAAGAGAACCCTGGGGCTCTTCGCCTACTATGCCCAATGGGTGCCAAATTATGCGGACAAAGCCAGACCCCTCATGAAGTCCACCTCCTTCCCCCTGACGGCAGAAGCGTGCGCAGCCTTCTCCCTCATTAAGGGAGACATTGCTAAGGCCACAATGCACGCGGTGGATGAGTCTATCCCTTTCCAAGTGGAGAGCGATGCATCCGACTTCGCCCTAGCCGCAACCCTCAACCAGGAGGGGAGACCGGTGGCCTTCTTCTCAAGGACCCTCCAGGGCCCTGAGATCCGACACTCTTCGGTCGAGAAGGAGGCCCAGGCGATCGTGGAGGCTGTACGACGCTGGAGGCATTACCTGGCAGGCAAACGATTTACCCTCCTCACCGACCAGCGTTCGGTCGCTTTTATGTTTAATAACAAGCTGAGGGGCAAAATCAAGAACGACAAGATCTTGAGGTGGAGAATCGAGCTCTCCACCTATGATTATGATATCTTGTACCGGCCTGGTAAACTGAACGAACCCCCAGATGCTCTATCACGAAGTACATGCGCCAACGTGCAAACTGATAGACTGCAGACCCTCCACAACAACCTCTGCCACCCCGGGGTCACCAGACTTTACCACTTCATTAAGGCCCGCAACCTGCCATACTCCATCGAGGAGGTCAGGACCATGACCAGGAACTGCCAAACCTGTGCCGAATGCAAACCGCATTTCTTTAGGCCGGACAGAGCAAGCCTGATCAAGGCCACCCGCCCCTTCGAGCGCTTGAGCATCGATTTTAAGGGGCCCCTCCCGTCCTCTGACCGTAATGTGTACTTCCTCAACATCATTGATGAGTACTCCCGTTTCCCCTTTGCCTTCCCCTGCCCAGACATGACCAGCACCACGGTCATCAAATGCCTGAACGACCTCTTCGCCTTGTTCGGGTTCCCGAACTATATACATAGCGACCGGGGCTCCTCCTTCATGAGCGAGCAACTCCGCCAGTTCCTATTAGCGAGAGGTATCGCTGCAAGCAGGACCACCAGCTACAACCCCCGAGGGAACGGCCAGGTGGAAAGAGAGAACGCGACTGTCTGGAAGGCCGTTCTCTTAGCCTTAAAGTCTAAGGGCCTCCCAACCTCTCGCTGGCAGGAAGTCCTCCCGGCAGCGCTGCATTCCATCCGGTCACTGCTTTGCACTGCCATTAACGCCACCCCCCATGAACGAATGTTTGTTTTCCCCAGGAAATCGACTACGGGAACCACGCTGCCAACTTGGCTGACTTCTCCGGGGCCCGTCTTACTGCGAAAGCATGTGAGGGCCCATAAAACGGACCCCCTGGTCGAGAGGGTGGTCCTCCTGCACGCCAACCCCCAGTACGCCTACGTGGCATACCCAGACGGGCGGGAGGACACAGTCTCCTTACGAGACCTTGCACCCTCGGGCACCCCTGAGACACCACCGTTACCCCCCACCACCCCCCCAAATCCAGCCCAGGTAGACGGCATGCCGGAACCCCACGAGCCTTCGTCAACCACGCAGACACCGGCATTAACACCGGAGACTGCAACACCGCCGCCGCTGCTGCGCCGATCAGAAAGACTTACGAGGCCTCCGGACAGACTGACATACCCGAACTGGTAGTACACTTCACCCCGCCGGACTCAAATCTAAACAAGGGGTGAATGTGGTAAACCACTTTTATCGTTCACTATCGTTACACTATGGTTATCACTGTTATATCGTTACACTATGGTTATCACTGTTTACACTGTTGTATCACTACACGAGGTCGCCTCTTGTCATGCTGTTATACCTGGGCTGACCACTGCTGACTCCGCCCATGGCTCCACCTACTTGCCCAGGTATAAAGGTGGTCGACTGGCTGGTATTCCTCCTTGTTGGATCCGATCACCCACGAGGGTGGGCTCTGTTATTTAGCCAATAAAAACCTATAGTTACTTTCTTAACTCGTCGCTTTTCATTGGATGAATTGATAGGTATATCAGCGGGGCATCAGGGATGGGGAGAGTTTAATGTAAGGAGTCTTGCGAGAAATGCAGATGAATTGAAAGTGTTGATGAATACATGGGAGTATGTAATTTGTTGCTATCACAGAGACATGGTTGAGGGAGGGGCAGGACTGGCAGCTCAATATTCCGGGGTATAGAATCTTCAGGCGAAACAGAGGGGGGTGGAAAAGAGGAGGGGATGACGCAATATTAATCAAGGAGTCAATTGCTGCAGTAAGGAGGGATGATATCTTAGCAGGTTCCTCTAATGAGGCCATATGGGTAGAATTTAAAAACAAAAAGGGGGCAAGCACTTTGCTGGGAGTGTACTATAGGCAACCAAACAGCCAGGGGGAGATAGAAGAACAAATATGTAGGCAAATCTCAGAGAAGTGTAGAAATAATAGGGTAATAATAGTAGGGCATTTCAACTTCCCCAATATCAACTGGGATAGTCAGAGTGTGAAAGGCTTAGAGGGTGCGGAATTCTTAAAGTGCATCCAGGAGAGCTTTTTGAGCCAGTATGTAGAAAGTCCTATAGGAGAGGGGGCGGTACTGGACCTAATTCTAGGTAATGTAGCCGGATAAGTGGTAGAAGTGTCAGTAGGAGAGCTGTTTGGTGACAGTGACCATATTTCGGTGAGATTTAAGGTAGTCATGATAAAGGACAAAGATGGACCAGAAATAAAGGTTCTAAATTGGGGGAAGGCCGATTTTAATATGATAAGGCAGGATCTGGCCAAAGTGGACTGGGATCAGTTACTTGTAGGAAAATCCACATCAGAGCAGTAGGAGTCTTTCAGAAAGGAAATAGAGAGAGTACAGCGCCAACATGTTCCCATAAAGGTCAAGGGTGGGACCTACAAGTCCAGGGAACCCTGGATGTCAAGGGATATACAAGAATGGATTAGGGAAAAAAGGGAGGCTTTTGGCAGATACAAAGGACTAAAAACAGTGGAAGCCCTAGCGGAGTATAGAAAGTGCAGGGGGGTACTTAAAAAAGAAATTAGGAGAGCGAAGAGGGGGCATGAAAAAACACTGGCGGGCAAAATAAAGGAAAATCCCAAGGTATTTTATAAGTATATTAAGGGCAAGAGGATAACCAGAGAAAGAGTAGGGCCCATTAGGGACTAAAGTGGAAATCTGTGTGTAGAGCCGGAAGATGTAGGTGAGGTTTTTTAAATGAATATTTTGCATCTGTGTTCACTATGGAGAAAGACGATGTAGACATAGAAATCAGGCAGGGGGGTTGTGATATACTTGAACAAATTAGCATTGAGAGGGAGGAGGTACTAGGGGTTTTAGCAGGCTTAAAAGTGGATAAATCCCCAGGCCCAGACGAGATGTATCCCAGGCTGCTGTGTGAGGCAAGGGAGCAGATTGCAGGGGCTCTGACACAAATTTTCAGAACCTCTCTGGCCACAGGGGAGGTGCCAGAGGACTGGAGGACAGCTAACGTAGTACCATTATTCAAGAAGGGTAGTAGGTATAAACCAGGGAATTACAGGCCAGTGAGCCTAACATCAGTGGTAGGGAAATTATTGGAAAGAATTCTGAGGGACAGAATTAATCAAGGATTAATCAAGGATAGTCAGCATGGCTTTGTCAGGGGGAGATCATGTCTAACCAATCTGATTGAATTTTTTGAGGGGGTGACAAGGTGTGTGGATGGGGGTAGTGCAGTTGATGTAGTCTACATGGACTTCAGTAAGGCTGACTGGTCAAGAAGGTAAGAGCTCATGGGATCCAGGGCAATTCGGCATATTGGATCCAAAATTGGCTTAGTGGCAGGAGGCAGAGGGTGATGGTGGAAGGTTGTTTTTGTGACTGGAAGCCTGTGTCCAGTGCTGTACTGCAGGGATCGGTGCTGGGTCCCTTGCTCTTTGTAGTGTACATTAATGATTTAGATATGAATGTAGGAGGTATGATCAGTAAGTTCGCAGATGACACGAAAATTGGTGGAATGGTAAATAGCAAGGAGGGAAGGCTCAGGCTACAGGACAATATAGATGGATTGGTCAGATGGGCAAAACAGTGCCAAATGGAATTTAACCCTGAAAAGTGCAAGGTGATGCATTTTGGGAGGACTAACAAGGCAAGGGAATACACAATGAATGGTAGGACCCTAGGAAGGACAGAGGATCAACAGGACCTTGGTGTGCATGTACACAGATCCCTGAAGGCAGCAGGACAGGTAAATAAGGTGGTTAAGAAGGCATATGGGATACTTGCTTTCATTAGCTGAGGCATAGAATATAAGAGCAGGGAGGTTATGATGGAGCTGTACAAAACGCTAGTTAGGCCACAGCTGGAATACTGTGTGCAGTTCTGGTCGCTACACTATAGGAAGGATATGATTGCATTAGAGAGGGTGCAGAGGAGATTCACCAGGATGTTACCTGGGCTGGAGCGTTTCAGCTATGAAGAGAGACTGGATAGGCCGGGGTTGTTTTCCTTAGAGCAGAGAAGGCTGAGGGGTACCTGATTGAGGTGTACAAAATTATGAGGGGCACAGATAGGGGAGATAGAAATGAACTTTTCCCCTTAGTAAAGGGGTCAATAACCAGGGGGCCTAGTTTCAAGGTAATGGGCAGGAGGTTTAGAGGGAATTTGAGGAAAAGCATTTTCACCCAGAGGGTGGTTGGAATCTGGAACTCACTGCCTGAAAGGGTGGTAGAGGCATGAACCCTCAGAACATTCAAGACGCATTTAGATGAGCACTTGAAACACCATAGCATACAAGGCTACGGACCAAGTGCTGGAAAATGGGATTAGAATAGATAGCGCTGATGGCCGGCGCATTCACGATGGGCCGAAGGGCCTCTTTCTGTGCTGTATAACTCGATGACTCTATGAGTTACCTGGACACTTTGATCCAGGAGGCAGTCACACCCCTTAGGTTAGGTAATGGTACAGGTCTGGTTCGTGGTCAGGGACAGGAAGGTGTGACTGCAACTCAGGCAGGTAAGGGGACCCCAGGTGCAGTGCTGGAGGAGCCTCAGCCTTTGCCTTTGTCCAACAGGTATAAGGTTCTTGCTGCCTGTGTGGATGAGGGAAAAGCCTGCAGGATGGATGACCAGGCTGACCATAGCACCATGGTGCAGGAGACCATTCATGTGGGGGAAGTGAAAGGGAATGTAGTTGTGGTAGGTGACAGTATAGTCAGGGGGATGTATACTGTTCTCGGCAGCCACGACCAAGAGTTCTGAAGGTTGTGTTGCCTGCCCGGTGCCAGGGTTAAAGACATCTCCTCGTGGCTGGAGAAGAACTTGGAGTGGGAGGGGGAGTATCTAGTTGTCGTGGTCCACGTAGGAACCAATGACATAGACAGAACTAGGAATGAGGTTCTGCTGAGGGAGTTTGAGGAGCTGAGATCAAAATTAAAAAGCAGAATCTCAAAGGTAATAATCTCTGGATTGTTACCTGAGCCACACGCAAATTAGCATTGGGACAAACATATTAGAGGTTTAAATGCGTGGCTCAAAGAGTGATGTGGGAGGAAGGGGTTTCAGTTCATGGGGCATTGGCACCAGTACTGGGGACAGAAGGAGCTGTTCCGCTGGGACAGGCTCGACTTAAACCGGGCTGGGACCAGTGTCCTGGCGAACCGAATAACTGGGGCAGTAGACAGGGCTTTAAACTAATGAAGTGGGGGCAGGAGGATTCAGGAAATAGTAAATTTAAAAGCAGCGAGAGAAATGTCAAGGCTCTAGAGCAGAGTAGAGTTTTGCGTAAAAATAAGCAGAGTGGGTCAGGAAGGTACAGAGAGAATAACAAAGGTAATAACGCATCTGTGACTAAGGTGACATCATGGAAAAAGTCAAAGCTAAAGGCACTATATCTGAATGCGCGAAGCATTCGCAACAAAATAGATGAATTAATAGCGTAGATAGAAATGAACAGGTTTGATCTAATAGCCATAACGGAGACGTGGTTGCAATAGAGCCAAGGTTGGGAACTAAATATTCCAGGATATAAAACTTTTAGAAGAAATAGGCAAAATGGAAAAGGAGGAGGGGTAGCCCTGGTAATAAAAGCTGGGTAAAGACAGTAGAGAGAAAGGATCTTAGCTCCAAAAATCAAGAAGTAGAATCAGTTTGGATGGAGCTAAGAAACAGCAAGGGGCAGAAAACATTAGTGTCATGTCGGGCAGAGTATAAATCAGGTAATTAGAGGCGCATTTAACAAGGGTAATACAGTAATCATGGGGGACTTTAAGCTACATATAGACTGGGCACACCAAATTTGCAGTAATAGTGTGGAGAATGAATTCATGGAATGTATGCAAGATAGTTTTCTAGATCGGTATGTTCAGGAACCAACTAGGGAACAGGCTATTTTAGATCTAGTATTGTGCAACAAGAAAGTGTTAATTAATAACCTTGTAGTAAAGGGGCCTTTAGGGAATAGTGACCATAATGTGATAGAATTTTATATTGAGATTGAAAGTGAATTCGTTAAATCCAAAACTAAGGTCTTAAATCTAAACAAAGCAAACTTCGTAGGTATGAAGGGCGAGTTGGCTAAGGTAGATTTGGAAACTACATTAAAAGGAAGGACAGTGGACGGGCAATGGCTAGCATTTAAAGAATTAATATATAATTTACAGCAAACATACATTCTTTAAGGCACAAAAACCCCACAGGAAAAGTGGTCCAACCGTGGCTAACAAGAGAAGTTAATGATAGTATTAGATCAAAGGAAGAGGCTTATAATGGTGCCAAAAATAGTCGTAAGCCTAATTTTGGGAGGATTTTAGAATTCAACAACAAGACCAACTTGTATTTATATACAAATTCAGCAAAGGAGGACCAAGAAATTGATAAAGAGAGGGAAAAGAGACTATGAGAGTAAACTAGTGAGAAACATAAAAACAGACTGTAAAAGCTTCTTTAGGTATGTAAAAAGGAAAAGATTAGCAAAAGTAAATGTGGGTCCCTTACAGGCTGAGAAAGGAGAAATTATAATGGGGAATAAGGAAATGGCAGCGAAAATAAACAAGTACCTTGTGTCTGTCTTCACGGAAGAAGATGCAAAAAACTTCCCGGAAATAGTGAAACATAGAAACACAGAAGATAGGAGCGGGAATAGGCCATTCGGCCCCTCGATCCCGCTCCACCATTCAATGCGATCATGGCTGATCATCCAAATTCAGTACCCGGTCCCTGATTTCTCCCCATACCCCTTGATCCCTTTAGCCTTGAGAAATATATCCAACTCCTTCTTGAATATATTTAATGAATTGGCCTCTACTGCCTTCTGTGGTAGAGAATTCCACAGGTTCACCACTCTCTGGCTGAAGAAATTCCTCCTCATTTCTGTCCTAAATGGCCTACCCCTTATCCTTAGACTGTGACCCCTGGTTCTGGACTCCCCGACCATCGGGAATATCCTTCTAGCATCTAGTCTGTCTAGTCCTGTTAGAATTTTATAAGTTTCGATGAGATCCCCTCTCATTCTTCTAAACTCCAGCGAGTACAAGCCCAATCGATCCAATCTTTCCTGCCATCCCAGGTATCAGCCTGGTGAATCTTCGCTGAACTCCTTCCATGGCAAGAACATCCTTCCTCAGATAAGGCGACCAAAACTGCATACAATACTCAAGATGTGGTCTCACCAAGGCCCTGTGCAACTGCAGCAAGACATCCTTGTTCCTGTGCTCAAACCCTCTCGCTACGAAGGCCAACATACCATTTGCCTTCTTAACCGCCTGCTGCATCTGCATGCTTACCTTCAGCGACTGGTGCACAAGGACACCCAGGTCTCGTTGCACTTCCCCTTCTCCCAATCTATTGCCATTCAGATAATAATCTGCCTTCCTGTTTTTGCTACCAAAATGGATAACCTCACATTTATCCACATTATATTGCATCTGCCATGCTTCTTCACAATCACCCAACCTGTCCAAATCATCCTGGAGTTTCTCGGCATCCTCCTCACAGCACACACGCCCACCCAGCTTTGTGTCGTCTGCAAATTTGGAGATATTACATCTTGTTCCCTTGTCTAGATCATTAATATATATTGTGAACAGCTGGGGTCCAAGGAACGAGCCCTGCGGTACCCCACTAGTCACTGCCTGCCAGTCGGAAAAAGACCCGTTTATTCCAACTCTTTGCTTTCTGTCTGCCAACCAGTTCTCTATCCAAGTCAATACCTTGCCCCCAATCCCATGTGCCTTAACTTTACATGCTAATCTCTTATGTGGGACCTTATCAAAAGCCTTTTGAAAGTCCAATTACACCACATCCACTGGATCTCCCTTATCTATTTTACCAGTTACATCCTCAAAAAATTCCAGTAGATTAGTCAAGCACGATTTACCTTTTGTAAATCCATGTTGACTTTGTCCGATCCTGTCACTGTTTTCCAAGTGCTCTGCTATTACATCTTTTAAAATGGACTCTCGCATTTTCCCCACTACCGATGTCAGGCTTACCAGTCTGTAATTCCCCGTTTTCTCTCTACCACCTTTTTTTGAATAGTGGGTTAACATTAGCTACCCTCCAATCCATGGGAACTGTTCCAGATTCCATCGAATGTTGGAAGATGATCAGCAATGCATCTACTATTTCTATGGCCACTTCCTTAAGTACCCTAGGATGTAGATTATCAGGCCCTGGGGATTTATCGGCCTTCAATCCCATCAATTTCCTTAACACCATTTCCCTACAAATACTGATTTCTTTCAGTTCCTCCCTTTCATCAGACCCGATGTTCCCCGACATCTCTGGGAGGTTATTTGTGTCCTCCTTTGTGAAGACAGAACCAAAATATATATTTAATTGGTCTGCCATTTATTTGTTCCCCATTATAAATTCCCCTGATTCTGACTGCAAGGGACCTACGCTTGACTTCACCAATCTTTTTCTTTTCACATATCTATAAAAGCTTTTACAGTCAGTTTTTATGTTCCCTGCAAGCTTACTCTCATATTCTATTTTCCCCTTCTTAATTAATCCCTTTGTCCTCCTTTGTTGAATCCTAAACTGCTCCCAATCCTCAGGTTTACTGCTTTTTCTGGCCATTTTATATGTCCTCTCCTTAGATCTTATGCTATCCCTAATTTCCCTTGTTAGCCACGGTTGAGTCACCTTTTTGTTTTATTTTTATGCCAAACTGGGATGAACAAATTCTGTAGTTCATCCATGCGGTCTTTGAATGTTTGCCATTGCCTAACCACCGTCAACCCTTTGAGTGACATTCCCCAATCAATCCTACCCAACGCGCGCCTCATACCATCGTAGTTTCCTTTATTTAAGTTCAGGACCCCAGTCTGAGTCAACAGCTTCATTCTCCATCTTAATGAAGAATTCTATCATATTATGATCGCTCCGACCTAAGGGGCCTCGTACAACAAGATTGTTAATTAATCCTTTCTCGTTATATAATACCCAATCTAAAATGGCCTGATCTCTGGTTGGTTCCTCGACATATTCGTCCAGGAAACCATCCCGTACACACTCCAGGAATTCCTCCTCCACAATATTGTTAATAATTTGGTTAGCCCAATTTATATGTAGATAAAGTCACCCATGATGACTGCTGTGCCCTTATTGCATGCTTCTCTAATTTCCCTTTTAATGCCATCCCCAACCTCCGCATTACTGTTTGGAGGTCTATATACCACTCCCACTAATGTTTTCTGCCCCTTGGTATTTCTCAGTTCTACCCATACAGATTCCACATCATCAGAGGTAATATCCTTTCTTACAATTGTGTTAATCCCTTCTTTAACCAGCAATGCTACCCCACCTCCCTTTCCTTTTTGCCTATCTTTCCTGAATATTGAATACCCCTGGATGTTGAGTTCCCAGCCTTGGCCACCCTGGAGCCATGTTTCCATAATCCCAATCAAATCATAATCGTTTACCTCTATTTGCGCAGCTAATTCATCCACCTTATTATGAATGCTCCTCGCATTAAGACACAAAGCCTTCAGGCTTGTTTTTTTAACGCTCTTAGACCTATTAGAATTATTATTTACTGTGGACATGTTTGATTTAAAGTGTTGATTTCTCTGCCTTCCACTTTTGTTTTTCTCCTTCCTGTCTTTTTCTTTTATCCTTGTTTCCCTTTCCTCAGTCCCTCTGCTCAGGATCCCAACCCCCTGCCATTTTAGTTTAAACCCTCCCCCAGAGCACTAGCAAACACTCCCCCTAGGACATCGGTCTAAGAACCAAGGGTCTAGTGAGAATGAGGAACTGAAAGAAATTAGTGTTAGTAAAAAAATGGTACTGGCGAAATTAATGGGACTGAAAGCTAGTCAATCCCCTAGACCTGATGATCTACATCCTAGGGTTTTGAAAGAGGTGGCTATAGAGATAATGGATGCATTGGTTGACATTTTCCAAAATGTCATAGGTTTTAGAACGGTTCCTGTGGATTGGAAGGTAGCAAATGTAACCCCACTATTTAAGAAAGGAGGGAGAGAGAAAACGGGGAACTACAGACCAGTAAGCCTGACATCAGTAGTAGGGAAAATGCTAGAATCTATTATTAAGGACGTGGTAACAGGGCACTTAGAAAATAGTAATAGGACTGGGCAGAGTCAACACGGGTTTATGAAAGGCAAATCGTGTTTGACAAATCTGTTAGAATTTTTTGAGGTTATAACTAGCAGAATAGATAAGGGGGAACCAGTGGATGTGGTGTATTTGGATTTTCAGAAGACATTTGATAAGGTGTCACACAAGAGGTTATTAAACAAAATTAGGGCTCATGGGATTGGGGGTAATAACTAGCATGGACTGAGGATTGGTTGATGGACAGAAAACAGAGAGTCGGAATAAATGGGTCATTTTCGGGTTGGCAGGCTGTAACTAGTAGGGTACCGCAAGGATCAGTGCTTGGGCCTCAGCTATTCACAATCTACATCAATGATTTGGATGAGGGGAACAAATGTAATATATCCAAGTTTGCTGATGATAAAAAGCTGGGTGGGAATGTAAGTTGTGAGGAGGATGCAAGGAGGCTTCAAGGGGATATAGACAGGCTAAGTGAGTGGGCAAGAACCTGGCAAATGGAATATAATGTGGAGAAATGTGAAGTTGTCCACTTTGGTAGGAATAATAGAAAAGCAGAGTATTTTTTAAATGGTGAGAGATTGGGAAATGTTGTTGTTCAGAGGGACCTGAGTGTCTTTGTACACGAATTACTGAAAGTTAACATGCAGGTAACAGCAAGCAATTAGGAAAGCAAACGGTATGTTGGCCTTTATTACAAGAGGATTTGAGTATAAGAGTAAAGACGTCTTACTGCAATTATATAGGTCGCTGGTGAGACCACACTTGGAATATTGTGTACAGTTTTGGTCTCCTTACCTAAGGAAGGATATACTTGCCATAGAGGGAGTGCCACAATGGTTCACCAGACTGGTTCCTGGGATGGGGGATTGTCCTATGAGTAGAGATTGAGTAGACTAGGCCTATATTCTCTAGATTAGATTAATGAGAGGTGTCTCATTGAAACATACACTTGTGGCGGTACCACTGGTTGTCCCTTACATTGAGACACATAATTCCCTTTAACTTACCTTTTGGGGCCGTTGCCCTTTTAACTTACCTGTTGGGGCCATTGTTCCTTTAAGGCGCGCCCTAGCGCGCTGACGTCACGTCACGTACGACGTGATGTGCGTGCGCCGGCACAGCCCGGCCTAGCATCTTCGGCCTCAACGGCCAGCCGACGGGAGCGACGCAATCTTCCGCTCCCGCGGCAAGCACCGGCACAGCCCGGCATCCCGACTTCGGCCTCAACGGCCAGCGACGCAACGACGCGCATCACGTGATGCCCTAAGTGCGGGAAACGCGAGCAACGTGATGACGTCACAACACAAACGCGATGACGTCATCACGCTCCCCACAGGACTGCGAACTCAGTCCTCATGGAGTCCCCGCTGGGACAAGACCTACACCACGGTGCTCCTACAGTCAGCCATCTTACCTGATGTAATTAGTCTGTTCCTGTAAATAAACAACTTGTTAGTAGTTCGTCGAAGTCAAACTCTTATTTAGTGGCGATCAACACGAACCGCTACATTGGTGACCCCACGACGTGAGTACGGGAGCTCATCAATTCCAACGCTACAATTGGTGAACCCGTATCCGTGAACGATTTTCACGGTAGCAACGCGCGCCCAAACCTCGTCTTCACTCAAGACGACCAACGCACAACCGACGAACAACCACAGAACAGCAACCGCCTAACACCGATTCCACCACAAGCGACCCTGTCTTTACGTACGTATTCGCAATGGAAGCGCAGCTTGGAGGTGAGCCCATTTTTCACGAATGATGTCACAGAGGTAGAGCACGACCAACGGCAACCGTCATCCACCAGCGCTACAATTGGTGGGTTTGTGAACGTCTTTCACAAACGAAGCACGCTATGGAAGCATCAGCCGTTCTGCTGTCGCTACCGCTATCCAGGGAGCCACGGTCTCCCTCGTGCTTTATGCAGGTAGAAGCCCTGTTCACCGAGAACATCGATGCGGCACAGACCACGCACGTGCTCACAGTCTCCGTATTCGACTCTTCTACCGCCACACGGATCGTCCGCCTCTACATCCAAAGCAACAGCAAGTATACACCTCTCCAAGCGCGGGGTACAGCATGTTCAGGCCCACAAGATCGGAGCGCGCCCCGCGGGGATACCACGAGGACTCACCCCCGCAAAACACGAGGACGCACTCCTCACGCACGAGGACCCATCCCTCGCGAACCACGAGAACCCATCCCTCGTGAACACCGATGACTCCTTCTCCGCCGACGACGCACCAGCCCTTCAGCTTGCTGGTTGTGTTACCTACTACACGATTCGGCGTGAACAAAAGCGTGCCGCCCTCCCGGCTGTTTTCTCCTAAATCTACAACTGTTACAAGTGTTGCCGCCCTCCAAGCAGAGTTAACCCCTCCTGAAAGCAACAACAACCTGGACCGTTGCCGCCCTTTCTCCAGTTTTTCCTTTAACAAACGCAAACGTCAACTGAAGCTGCACACATCGAGGACGGGTCCAACGGGCATCCTGCGGCCGCGATCAGCCACGTGAAAGTTGCTAGCCTCACCGATCACTGATCAACGCAGCAACTCTTCACCCTCCGTTGAGTTCACGTCGTAGCACTATGGCACGCACCGTTCCGTGCGTTCCAGCCTCCCGAAGGTTTCTCTCACCAGCCAACGGAGACATCGCCCGCGTCCGCCCAACCTGCCCGTCACTCTGATAAGGCCTGCTGTTTCGCACGTCTCCACGGTCCTTCGCCTGACGGATACGTTTTAATCGCCACAACGCGCGTAAGGATCCGCTCACGAGCAGCATCTTCATACCTCGCCTACCAAGCCGAGACAGCACGACCGCCGAGACCACCAGCTCATCAGACCATCTCATCCTTGGACTTTCGTTAAAGCGAATTCTGGGGGGGCCTATGTGGCGGTACCACTGGTTGTCCCTTACATTGAGACACATAATTCCCTTTAACTTACCTTTTGGGGCCGTTGCCCTTTTAACTTACCTGTTGGGGCCATTGCCCTTTTAAGGTGCGCCCTAGCCCGCTGACGTCACGTCACATACGACGTGATGTGCGTGCGCCGGCACAGCCCGGCCTAGCGTCTTCGGCCTCAATGGCCAGCCGACGGGAGCGACGCAATCTTCCGCTCCCGCGGCAAGCACCGGCACAGCCCGGCATCCCGACTTCGGCCTCAACGGCCAGCGATGCAACGACGCGCATCACGTGATGCCCTAAGCGCGGGAAACGCGAGCAACGTGATGACGTCACAACACAAACGCGATGACGTCATCACGCTCCCCACAGGACTGCGAACTCAGTCCTCGTGGAGTCCCCGCTGGGACAAGACCTACACCACGGTGCTCCTACAGTCAGCCATCTTACCTGATGTAATTAGTCTGTTCCTGTAAATAAACAACTTGTTAATAGTTCGTCGAAGTCAAACTCTTATTTAGTGGCGATCTACACGAACCGCTACACACTATTCTTAAAGGGCTTGACAGGGTAGATGCAGGGAGGATGTTTCCCCTGGCTGGGGAGTCTAGAACCAGGGGCCCCCATCTCAGAAAAAGTGGTCAGCCATTTAGAACTGAGATGAGGAGATATTTCTTCACTCAGAGGGTGGTGAATCTTTGGAATTCTCTACCCCAAAGGGATGTGGAGCTTAGTCGTTGGGTATATTCAATATAGAGATCGATAGATTTTTGAATATTAAGGGAATTAAGGGATATGGGGATAATGCAGGAAAGTGGAGATGAGGTAGAATATCAGCCATGATTTTATTGAATGGCGGAGCAGGCTCGAAGGGCCAAATGGCCAACTCTTGCTCCTATTTCTTATGTTCTTATTTTCACTAGGCTTAGAGATATTGAGCTGCAGCGTGAGATAAACGTTCTGATACATGTGGGAGGCACAGGAATATCTAGATAGTTTAGTGCAGAACACAATCACATAGAGAGGTACAGGTATAGCAGTTATGTTACTGAATGAGTATTACAGAGACCTGAACTAACAATCCAGAGAACATGAGTTCAAATCCCACCATGGCAGTTGAGAATTTTAATTCAGTTTTAAATATCTGGAAGTAAGACCATCGTCTCGATATTAATTCCCCTCACTCTCGACGGGATAAAATTGAATCTAAATAAAAAGGCATTTGCAAAGTACATAAATAATAAAGGAGAGGATGACAAAGGGAATATAATGAGCGTAGCAATGAGGTTGAAAAGCCAATTAGGAAGGGATAGAGGAAATACGAAATGAAAATATCAAAAAATATAAAAAGAAATAATAAAGTATTTGAAAGGCACATGAGTAATAAAAGGAGAATTAACATAGGGATAAACAAGATAAACTCATAGGTGATGAGTCAGGGGCCAGGTAGAAAGATGAATTGAAAGATGGCTACAAAACAGAGGAGACGTTCTAAAAAGTTCACATGAACTGTCACTAGGGAGAGGATGGCATCATAAAACCAGATTCTAGATGTGCCACTTCTAGGTCATGGATCTGAGCGCCCACTGATCAGCAGGAGGGCCAATCTCCTCGCATTGGTTAGATGCTGCAGTCTGAGAGATGTTGTCCAGAAGTTCTTGGAAGCTATTTTGCATTCTCTTCAAACAGTCTCCCAAGCCTGAAAGCCATTCATCGAAGCATGTGCTGAAGATCTCTATCAGGAAAAAATAGAGGCAGATGTTTGTGGTGCCACCATCTGAAACAGCCCTTCTCCTGATATTGGCACTTTGAATGGCACCATGATCGCTGCCATCTGTCTTAGGTCCTCATTTCCTCCATTGAGAGTGATGATCTTCCAGCATTCTCTTAGAGCAAGACCCCAGTGAACTGTCCATAGGCACAGGAGCCAGAGCCTGACTTTGCTCCTCACTGTCAGATCCCATCTTCATTTCTGACTCTTGACACTATGAGGATAATAAATGAAGGACTGCTACAAAGAAGGAAACTGCAAGGAAGGGTCAGGGCACAAGTAGCTTATATTGGCTGTTCTGTTGAAGCCATTAAACTTGTTGTTCTACAAAGGAGTCCTGGGGTTCAAGAGGGTGCTATTCACTACCATAAACACCTCTCTCCACAAAGTGCTTACCACATTCTTGGTTGTTCTCCAGCCCTGATCTATAAAAAAAGCCCATCCCCCTGTTCTGTACCTTCATTTGGAAGATTTGCAATTCCAGCTTCCTAAGTTTGTCACTTGTTTCTTTGATGTGACTGTCATCCTGTTCGCCCAGGTTGCCAGCTTCCTCCAGTGCTGCCAGGTTTTATTTTCTAATGGCCCCCTTTTCTCTGCTAGCCAGTAAGTCTCAATTTGAGGCCCAATTCCCACCTCTTTGCTGTTTTATGCTCCCCCTGTATTTATACAGCCGGCATATTTCAGTATTTTATTAGCTGACCCCACAATTTAGAGCAAGTCATCACCATGACCTCAAGGCAGGTGGAAATCTTGCCCTGTCTCAGTTCGAATGGCACAGCACATGTAAATGATAAAGAGTGGGGATATTATTTGTAGATTTTCTGAAAATTGGATTATTATATTTTACTCGATTTTACTCGACTAATTTAAATGTGGTGATATAAACAGCAAGTGGAGACAAAAAAAATAGTTTAAAAAATTGAGTGTTGATGTTTGGAATATGCTTGAAATTCTTTGCATAGCAACAATTAGTGTATTGCTCAATGTAGAGTATTGGGGGAGCAGGCAAAAGTGGCTGTGCCTTTTTGGTTTTTTTTCACAGAAGACAGTTTAAAAATAAGAACATAAGAATTAGTAGCAGGAGTAAGCCATATGGCCCCTCGAGCCTGCTCTGCCATTCAGTAAGATCATGGTTGATTTTTGATCTCAACTTCATTTTCCCTCCCAATCCCCATATCCCTTGATTCTCCTCGAGTCCAAAAATCTATCTCTCTCAGCCTTGAATATACTCAACTATTCAGCATCCACAGCCCTTTGGGGTAGAGAATTCCAAAGATTCACAACCCTCTGAGTGAAGAAATTCCTCCTCATCGCAACCTTAAAAGGCCAGCCCCTTATCCTGAGACTATGCCCCTAGTTCTAGACTCTCCAGCCAGGGAAACAATCTCTCAGCATCTACCCTGTCAATCCTCCTCAGAATCTTATATGGTTCAATGAGATCACCTCTCATTCTTCTAACCTCCAAAGAGTACAGGCCCAATCTACTCAATCTCTCCTCATAGGACAACCCTCTTATCCCAGGAATCAATCAAGTGTACCTTTGTTGTATAGCATCTAAGGCAAGTATATCTTTCCTCAGATAAGGAGACCAAAACTGTGCACAGGTGTGATCTCACCAAAGCCCTGTACAATTGTAGTAGGACTTCCTTACTCTTGCACTCCAACCCCCTTGCAATAAAGGCCAACGTGCCACTTGCCTTCATAATTGCTTGCTGTACCTGCATGCTCTCTGTGTTTCCTGTACGAGGACGCCTAATTGCCCACTCACTTTACCCTGTCTATATCCCTTTTCAGCCTCTTTGTGTCATCCTCACAGCTTACTTTCCCACCTAGCTTTGTATCGTCAGCAAACTTGGATACATTACACTCAGTCCCTTCATATAAGTCATTAATATAGATTGTAAATAGCTGAGGCCCAAGCACTGATCCTTGCGGCATCCCAATAGTTAAAGCCTGCCAACTGAAAATTGACCCATTTATCCCTACACTCTGCCTCCTCTTTTAGAACCCTAGGATGTAGGCCATCAGGTCCAGGGGATTTGTAGGCATTTACAACCATTATTCCCACTAGGCAGTGCCCTCGGCCTAACCATCTTCGGCTGCTTCATCAATGACCTTCCCATCGTCATAAGGTCAGACATTGGGATGTTTGCTGATGATTGCACAGTGTTCAATTCCATTCGCAACTCCTCAGATAATGAAGCAGTCCATGCCCACATGCAGCAAGATTTGGATGACATTCAGGCTTGGGCTGATAAGTGGCAAGTAACTTTCGCGCCACACAAGTGCCAGGCAATAACTATTTCCAACAAGCCCCTTAACATTCTATGGCATTACCATCGCCGAATCCTCCACCATCAACATCCTGGGGGTCACCATTGAGCAGAAACTTAACAGGACCAGCTACATAAATACTGTGGCTACAAGAGCAGATCAGAGGCTGGGTATTCTGCAGCGAGTGTCTCACCTCCTGACTCCCCAAAGCCTTTCCACCATCTACAAGGCACAAGTCAGGAGTGTAATGGAATACTCTCCACTTGCCTGGATGAGTGCACCTCCAACAACACTCAAGAAGCTCGACAGCATCCAGGACAAAGCAGCCCACTTGATTGGCACCCCATCTACCACCTTAAAGATTCACTCCCTCCACCACCGGCGCACTGTGGCTGCAGTGTGTACTATCTACAAGATGCACTGCAGCAACTCACCAAGGCTTCTTCAACAGCACCTCCCAAACCCGCGATCTCTACCACCTAGGACAAGGGCAGAAGGTGCATGGGAACATGATCACCTCCAAGTTCCCCTCCAAGTCACACACCATCCTGACTTGGAAATGTATCGCCGTTCCTTCATCGCCGCTGGGTCAAAATCTTGGAACTCCCTCCCTAACAGCACTATGGGAGTACCTTCACCACAAGGACCACAGCAGTTCAAGAAGGAGGCTCACCACCACCTTCTCAAGGGCAATTAGAGATGGGCAATAAATGCTGGCCTTGCCAGCGACGCCCACAGCCCAGGAATGAATTTTTAAAGTTTCTCCGGTACTTTTTCTCAATCTTATTAGCTCTTTGGTTCCCCACTATTTTTGATATGCTTTTTGTGTCTTCCACTGTGAAGACAGGTACAAAATATTTGTTTAAAGTCTCTGCCATTTTCTTATTCCCCATTATAATTTCTCCCATCTCAGCCTCTAAAGTACCAATGCTTACTTTTGCTACTCTCTTCCTTTTTACATACTTGTAGAATCTCTTCCAATCTGTTTTTATATTTCTTTGTTAGTTTTGTAAAGGGTTTTCTCCGATACTGGTCCCCCATTACACACAGTTCTGGGACATCAGGATTTATAAGGAAAAAATACACACGGCACAGGGTTTTGGCTCAACCTTTGATTCGTTTGTTTATTGAACACGCACACACAATTACTTCCCCAGTATAAATCCCTACGATTTATATCAGGCTAACAACCCCAAAATAAAAACCACTACACAAGGGTCATTTGCATCGACACAATATGACACAGTTAAACCCGTCTGCGATTTCACTGTTACATACAAAGTTACCCAGACTCAATCACAAAGCCCTTATTGTGATCTGACTGAAACTCACAAACTTACTCAGACTCAATCACAAAAGCCCCCTCTATGATTTGACTGAAATATACAATCACCACACCATCGGCTGTCCCTTGGAGTTGATTGTAGACCCAAATCTGTTCGCTGTTCTGCCGTTGGCTTCCCACCGCTGTCTTCAAAGTGATCTTACTTTAAACCAAAACCAACTGCCAGTATCTTGACACACATTTCCTGGCCCCCTCCTGTGCATACGATGGCCATTTCAAAATGTGTGAATTGTCCCTCATATTGTCCATTGATTAGAGATACCTTTCTGACAGTGCAACCTTCCCAAAGTGACTGCATATGCGAAGTTGTTGGTTTCTGTTAGCATTCGTATTCAAAAAGTTCAAGGCCTGGCCCATTGTCTAGGCCTGCACTGATACTAGTTATTTGGGGGCCATGGTCTAAGGTGAACAATGTAACCCCTTAAGGTACATGAATATGCAAATGTTCTTGTTCAGATTTTAGATTGTCTGTGATCCAGTCATAGTTTCGGCTGCAATGTTTAAATTAACCCTTTATTGCCGAGCCCTTTTTGCAGGCTCTGCAGTTCTGGATTTTTATATTTCATAGTCCAATATTTTTACCGCTGGAGGAGAGGAATTGATCCTAGTTTACTCTCATATTAGAATCATAGAATGGTTACAGCACAAAAGAAGGCCGTTCAGCCCGTCAAGCCCGTGCTGGCTCTTTGCAAGAGCACTTCAGCTAGTCCCACTCCCCCGCCCTTTCCTGTAGCCTTGCAAATTTTTTTCCTTCAGGTACTTATCCAACTCCCTTTTGAAAGCTGTGATTGAGTCTGCCTCCACCACCCTTTCAGGCAGTGCATTTCAGATCCTAACCACTCGCTGAGTAAAAGAGTTTTTTCTCATGCCGCCTTTGGTTCTTCTGCCAATCACCTTAAATCTGTGTCATCTGGTTCTCGACCCTTCTGCTAATGGGAATAGTTTCTCTCTATCTACTCCGTCCAGACCCCCCATGATTTTGAACACCTCTATCAAATCTCCTCTCAATCTTCTCTGCTCTAAGGAGAACAACCCCAGTTTCTCCAGTCTATCTATGTAACTGAAGCCTCTCATCCCTGGAATCATTCTTGTAAATCTTTTCTGCACCCTCTCTAAGGCCTTCACATCCTTCCTAAAGTGTGGTGCCCAGAATTGGACACAATACTCCAGTTGAGGCCGAACCAGTGTTTTATACAGGTTCATCATAATTTCCACTCTTTTGTACTCTATGGGCTGGATTTTGATACTGGGGCGGGCTAGGGTCGTGTAATCTGCATTTTGTGTTAGCCACCCGATTCTAAATCGATGTAGGAGAATTATGCGATTTTAACTTAATTGGCCAATTGAGTTCCAACGTATGGGAACCCATGGCCAATGAGTTATTCCAGTCTGAAAGTCGCCTCCAATGACGTCATCATTGCTGCTGCATTTAAGGTCTGCAACAAGCCTTGCTTCTTCTGCAGACTGCCAACCTTTTGCCCTTTGCTGTGAGAGGCACCTGCAGGAAGAATGGCCAGCCAGAGACCTAGGTCTGCACCCTGCTTCGATGACGTTGCCCTGCAGGCTTTAGCGGAGGGAGAAAGAGCACATAAAGAGGTGCTCTTCCTTTCTTCAGTGAGGAAGAAGCCTCCCCAGCAAACCAGGCTGTGTGGATCCAGGTGGCAGAATCTTTGTCAGTAACCCGCAGAATCTGGTTTCAGTGCAGGAAGAGATTTCATGACCTTCTGCGCACTGGAAAAGTGAGTATGAATTTCCCATCACCCTCAATCTGATCCCCATTGCCTCTCCTCACCAGCACTCAACTTTAGCAATCAATTCCTCCACATCTGACTTGACACTGACATCCATGCACCCTTATCCATTCCCTCTCTCTCTATCGTCACATTCACCTAACTATTCGACTATGCAGCCCTCACACTCCCTATCACTGTGATGCTATGAAAACAACTGACAACACACAGGGAGGGCCCTTGGTCTTGCCACCTCACTCCATCTTTGTCTCCTTCTAAGCATCTATGCTATGGATTCTCTACACTCACGCCTTCATTCTCACTCAACCTCCACTTGTCTCCCTCATTGCAGGAAAGGAGAGCTCACAATGGCCCAGTAATTCGGGTCCAAATGCGTGAGTACGGTCTGGGTACTCACGCATCTGGCCGGATGAAATGCCGGCGTTCAGGAAACACCGTGCATGCGGAGAACGCCGGCATTTCCGGTCCTCTGAACGAAGGGGTTCAGAGGCACCGCGCGTGCGACTGCACAGGCAGCGCGTGCGCAGTGAACTTCGGCGATTTCATTCATGGATTCAGTGAGGGTAAGTCCTTACAAGTTACACTTGGAAAAAGCATGTGTAAAGTTTGTCCAAGGCTGCGGAGGAAGATATATTTTATCGTGGAGCTTCTGAAAGGCAATATTTTTGTTTGGGAAAGGGAGCAAAGTTATTTTAAGAAATGCTGAGGTTAGTTTTAAAGTTTAAATTTTTTTTTTTTAACGGGTTTTCAGTACGGTAGGTAGAAGGAGCAATTGTGGCTGTGTGAATTGAATGTGAGAATGAGTGTTCTAAAATGAGTAATGTAACATTTCCAACACTTTTAAGAAAGAAACTTTTCATCAGTAATAAGTAATTATGTATGTATGTATGTCCGCATATATTCCTTTACGTATATGTATGTATGTTTTATATTCCTTTACTTATGTGTATGAATGTATGTTTTTAATTATGATTTTCCAATAAGTTACTTTCTCTGAAAGTCATAATTAAATACATACATTCATACACATAAGTAAAGGAATATATTCATACACGCAAAGGAATATATACAGACATACATACATAATTACTTAAAAGAATATATTACTGATGAAAAGTTTCTTTCTTAAAAATGTTGGAGTCATTTTCACATTTAATAAACACAGCAAATTCAATTCACATAGCCACAATTGATCCTTCTACCTACAGTACTGAAAACCCGTTTTAAAAAACAAAAATAAACTTTAAAACTTACCTCACCATTTCTTAAAATAACTTTAATCCCTTTCCCAAACAACCGCAGCCTCTGGAGCAACTGTACTCATGCTTTTTTCATGTGTAAGTTGTATTGACTTGGCCTCACTGAAAGCATGAATGAAAGCGGCAAATTTTACTGCGCACGCGCTGCCTGTACAGTCGCATGCGTTCTGCCTCTGAACCCCTTCGTTCAGAGGACAGGAAATGCCGGTTTTCCCCGCATGCGCTGTGCATGCTGAAAACCGGCATTTCCTCCGGACAGACGCGTAACTACCCCGACTGTACTCGCGCGTTTGGAAGGGAATTACTGGGCCAACATTTTACATGTCAATAAAATGAAAAATTTAACAATTGCACGATTTGCCCCCTCGCATCTGCGACTGAGGGTCCAAGGAGGTGCATTGCACAACAGGTCATCGTCGTACGTATCCTCACACTGTTCCCTTTCGGGAACTGTATGAAGTGGTGGAAGGATTTCTGGCCACGTTAACACTCCTTCCGTGACCATAACCATCTTCATACCAGCCATTAGGGTGGTTAGTCCTATGGCGTGAGGGTTTTACGGGCTCCCACAACCCATCTGAGGGGGGGGGGGCCACCCACACCCACGGTCACAAGTATCCCACTGGATGTCCACCCAGAATTTATAGTTGGAGTTCCGACTCCACTTGCCGGGACTGTCTGGAGCGGGGTTTGAAACCCTACTCCTTCTGGCCCAGCGGCGGGGATGCTTACCGCTACGCAAAAGGCCCACTCCGCGCAAAAGGTGACACCCATACGTTTCCTGTGCCTTTTCCCTCCCCGTGACTGGAGCCCTATGCTGCCACTTGAAAGACCAAGCTATCATCTGTCCTTTTTGCGGCGCCTTTGACTTCTCATTACCAATGATGAGCAGGCGCTGCGCCTCCACCTCGTTGAGGAGATTGCTGAGGTCATCATCAGTTCAATTGTGAGTTCTTTTAATGCCGTGAATTGTGCTCATTCCAGCCATTTCACGTTGCTAATCGGATTGGGCCTTTGGCGTAGCGGTAGGATCCCCGCCGCTGGGCCAGACGGGGTAGGGTTTCGAACCCCGCTCCAGACAGTCCCGGCAAGTGGAGTCGGAGCTCCGGCTCTAAATTCTGGGTTGACATCCAGTGGGATATTTGCGTCCGTGGGTGTGGGTGGCCCCCCCTCCTTGTATAGCTTGTGGGAGCCCGTAAAACCCTCCCGCCATAGGACTAACCACCCTAATGGCTGGTTCAAAGATGGTTACGGTCACGGAATGAGTGTTAATCACGGCCATAAATCCTTCCACCACTTCATACAGTTCCCCAAAGGGAACAGTGTGAAGACACGTATGACGACGACATTGGTAAATAAATGAATGGAATAAAAAAAATTATTTTAGGGCTTTTAAAAGTCTTTAAATAGCTTTAATTCTGTTTAAAACTACTTCAGATTCTTCAAAATAATGTAAACGTTTTTAAAAGTTTATAAAAGTTACCAAAAGCTTCATAAAAATACCAAAAACCTATTTAAAATGCTGCTTTGCATGTAAAAATGCTTAGCAGCTTGTGAGAAACATTGGGGGCGTGTCCTATTAAACTGAGACCTCAAGGGGCGTGTCTCAGTTGCACAGCGTGCTCCAGGCTTCGCGCTGGCTGCACTCCTGGGCGGCGTGACGTCAGACGCTGCCCGGGATTCTTCTTTTTCAAACACGAATTCCAGGCGGCCCTGGAGGTGAAATGTCAGCGCGTCGGGTAAGTGCATATCAGGGGCTTGCACGCGCGGCAAGCCACCGACCCGAATTACTGGGCCAATAAGAGAGAAAGAGCGAGGACAGGAGGAGGGCCACCCTCAGTAGCCCACCTCACCCCCTGGGAGGATGCGGTCCTGGAGATCGTGGGAATGGAGGACGATGCGCAAGTGGGGGACGGACAGACGGGTGCATCACAGCAAGCTGCTGACAGAATAGTTTTCCATCTCTCTCAATGACATTGCATGAGTCGCTGATAATGATTCTGAAGCTCTAACAGATGGACTTATGATCATCTGCAATATGCAATGTGCATGTATCCTTGGCATCACATCTCTAACTCTTTCCTTTACGCCCCCACAGGACCATCGCAAGCACCCATCCCCACTAGCCAGGAGGAAGAGCCTGAGCATCCAGACTCCTCAGAGGAAGCTGCAACCTCTGAGGGCGCAGCATCAGCAGAATTCAGCGCACCCAGCACCAGCGCAGACACTCACACCTCGGTGGGACTATCGCGAGATAGAGTAGTGTCACCTGGTGAATCACAGGTCACAAGTGAGCATCAGCAGATTGTGGAGACAGGGACAGCAGTGGAGAGTCCTAGTTGGAGGGCGCAGGACTCTGCCAGCTCGGCTCAGCTGCATGTCGACCCTCTGCCTCTGGGTCCATCCATAAGATCAGCGGTGCTGGAACGCCAGGAACAGATGCAGGAGTCTCTGGCAGGTTTTGTCTCCAGGGTCGCTGCGAGTGTGGAACGAATGGAGGAGTCCATTGCGAACATGAGCAGAGCCTTTGTGGAGTCATTGGCGCATGAACGCATCACCATGGAAAGGATGGCAACCTCCATGGAGGTGATAAGTCGCCAGAATGCAGAAAACATGGTGAGTGTTCAGAATAGAATGACATCTCTGGAGGAACGATGATCATCTATTGAACAGAGAAACCAGACCTTCATGGAAGTCCTTCTGAGTAGGACTGCCAGTGCAGATACGGGTCCCCATGGCCCCCCTGATGTGCAGCAAGGTGCTCTCAAGCCACTTGCAAGCGCTGAGGGGGACCTGACCCATGAGAGGGAAGTTGGTGGCAGACATCAAGGAAGTGGGGGCTCCTCACCAGGCGCTCACACTTTCATGCCACTACAGAGCCCTCGGTCAGAGCCCCACCAGAGTCCACACCCATCTGAGATCGGCGTCTCAACCCCTGCACAGCCGCAGGAGCAGCAGACTGTTGACGAGCCCTCACAGGTTCGCAACCCCAGAGGACGTCCGCCAAAGGTGTCGAGACAGGAACAGCAGGAAAGTGAGCAAGAGGCCTCCACATCTGCTGAAGCCACGGGGAAGCACCACGTAGGAGCATGCGTAAGAGAAAGATACTGCACAAATAGTCACAAGGGTAGTCACTTGGGTGAAATTTGATGGTTTATGTTAAAAAGCCATCAGATGATTACTGTAAATAAAAAATCTGATGGCTACTGCTGCAGTTGTGGTGTGTGTCATTTCACGAATGGGACTTCCACATTGCGGGCTTAGGATTACTTGGTATATGCCTCAGTTGAGGAAGCGCTCAGTGAAGGTGTTGAGAGGGGTTTCCCAGGAGGGTACACTGGAGATGGGTGTCAGGCTCCAAACTTCCACAGCTGTGGTTATGCCTTCTATAAGTTCCCCCAGACCTGAGACAACAAAGTCCTGCTACCTGCAAATGATGGCTGATCAAATATCCTATTTAATGGTGGAGCAACAGCTAATAGTCAGCAATCCAATTGTGCTCCCGCCAGGTTTCACCGTCGTGTTTCAGAACAGGTGTGCTTCACGTCGGAAAAGGGTTAAAATCACAAAGGCCTATCAAAATGGCATTATAGAGGCAATTTAGTGCTTGTTAAGGGCCTTAACGGCCTATCCCGCCTCTTGGAGGCGGGATGGAGACGGGACCAGTAGGCACGATTTCATGAAAATTGCTTGGAGGCGGGATGGAGGCGGGGTTGGGCCCACCCACCAGTTTTTGCAATTTTAACCCCCCGCACGCCTCCAATCCCGCCTCAACGGCCCGATGAAAATCGAGCCCTCTACCTCTATTCATGAAGCCCAGGACCCCGTAACCTTTTTTAACTGCTTTCTCAACCTGCCCTGCCACCTTCAACGATTTGTGCAGATATACACACACATTTTCTCCCTTTTTATCAATTTTTTTGTCATTCTTTGCTGGTTTCTAAAGCTCCCCAAATCTTCAGGCTTACTATTATTCTTTGCAACATTGTAAGTCTCTTCTTTTAGTCTATTACTATCCTTAACTTCTTTAGTTAGCCACAGGTGGATCAGAATAAGGTTCAATCATAAAAAGTCAGAAAACCTCTCACCTCTGAATCAGAAGGTTGTGGGTACATGTCCTAATCCAGAGACTTGAGCACAAAATCTAGGCTACACTCCAATGCAGTAATAAAGGAGTGCTTCACTATCAGAGGTGCCATCTTTCAGATGAGATGTTAAACCAAAGCCCAGTCTCCCCTCTCACGTAGATGTAAAAGATCCCATGGCACCATTTTGAAGAAGAGCTGGGGATTTCTTCCCGGTTTACTAAACAATATTTATCCCTCAACCAACATCACGAATGAAAAAACATTATCTTGCCATTACCACATCGCTGTATGTCGGACCTTGCTGTGCGCAAATTGGCTGCCGCGTTTCCTAAATTACAACAGTGACTAACCTTCCTTCCTTTCTCTTTCTTTCTCTCTCTCTTTTTCTCTCGTTCTCTTTCTCTCTTTTTCTCTCTCTCACTCTCTCTCTCTCGGTCTTTCCATCTCTCTCTCTTTCTCTCATTCTCTTTCTCTCTCTCTTTCTCTCTTTCTTTCTCTCTATCTCTTTCTTTCTTTTTAATTTTGTATCTATGTCTCTTCGCTCTTGAACTGCTGGAAACTGCTTTTATCAACCGTCCCATCCTTTCATAATTTTAATCACTTCAAACATATCGGCCCGTAATCTGTGTAATTTGTGTAATCTTCCCCTGATCCTGCACACCCTGGCAGGTCGGTGCTGGAGGTCACTGGAGGATGTGATTCCAGTACAATTTTGGGGCCACAATATTTGGTGTTTTTATACTAAATAAAGAATATGAGAATTGAACTTAGAACATAAGAAATAGGAGCAGGAATAGGCCACTTGGCCCCTCGAGTCTGCTCCGCCATTCAATAAGATCATGGCTGATCTTGGGCTCAAAGCCACTTCCCTGCCCACTCTCCATAACCCTTCACTCCCTTATCTTGCAAAAATCTGTCTATCTCCACCATAAATGTATTTAATAACCCAGCCTCCACGGCTCTCTGGGGCAGAGAATTCCACAGATTTACACCCCTCTGAGAGAAGAAATTGCTCCTCATCTCAGTTCTAAAAGGGCGACCCTTTATTCTGAAACTATGCCCCCGAGTTCTCGATTTCCTCACGAGGGAAACATCCTCTCTGCATCTACCTTGTCGAGCCCCCTCAGTATTTTATATGTTTCAATAAGATCACCTCTCATTCTTCTAAATTCCAATGAGTATAGGCCCAACTTGCTCAACCTTTCTTCATAAGTCAAATCCCTCATCTCAGGAATCAACCATGTGAATCGTCTCTGAACTGCCTCCAATGCAAGTATATCCTTCCTTAAATAAGGAGACCAAAACTGTACGCAGTACTCCAGGTGTGGTCTCACCAATACCTTGTACAGTTGTAGCAGGACTTCCCTGCTTATACTCCAACCCCCTTGCAATAAAGGCCAACATTCCATTTACTTTTTTGATTACTTGCTGTACCTGCATTTTTGTGTTTCATGCACAAGGACCCCAAGGTCCCTCTGAACTGTAGCATTTTGTAATCTCTCTCCATTTAAATAATAATTTGCGTTTTTATTTTTCCTGCCAAAGTGGATAATCTTGCACTTTCCCACATTATACTCCATCTGCCAAATGTTTGCCCACTCACTTAGCCTGTCTATATCCCTTTGCAGATTCTTTGAGTCCTCTGCACAACTTGCTTTCCCACCCATCTTTGTATCATCCGCAAACTTGGCTACATTACACTCGGTCCCTTCATCCAAGTCATTAATGTAGATTGTCAACAGTTGAGGCCCGAGCACCGATCCCTGTGGCACCCCACTAGTTACCGTTTGCCATAAATGACCCATTTATTCTGACTCTATGCTTTCTGTTAGTTAGCCAATTCTCTATCCATGCTAATATATTACCCCCAACTTCGTGAGCTCTTATCTTATGCAGTGACCTTTAATGTGGCACCTTATCGAATGCCTTCTGGAAATCCAAATACACCACATCCACTGGCTCATCCTCAAAGAACTCCAGCAAATTTGTTAAACATGATTTCCCTTTCATAAAACCATACTGACTCTGCTTGACTGCATTATGATTTTCCAAATGCCGTGCTACTGCTTCCTTAATGAAGGACTCCAGCATTTTCCCGACGACAGATGTTAGGCTAACTGGTCTATAGTTTCCTGCTTTCTGTCTCCCTCCTTTATAAATAGGGGTGTTACATTTGTGGTTTTCCAATCCGCTGGGACCTCTCCAGAGTCCAGGGAATTTTGGTATATTGCAACCAATGCATCCACTATCTCTGCAGCCACTTCTTTTAAGACCCTGGGATGCAGGCCATCTGGTCCAGGGGACCTGTTGTCTTTTAGTCCCATTATTTTACCAAGTACTTTTTCCTTAGTGAAAGTGATTGTCTTTAGTTCCCCCCTCCCCGTGGCCCCTTCATTATCCATTATTGGAATGTTGTTAGTGTCTTCTCCCGTGAAGACAGATACAAAATATTTGTTCAGAGACTCTGCCATTTCCCCGTTCCCCATTATTAATTCCCCATTCTCATCCTCTAAGGGACCAATGTTTACTTTAGCTACTCTCTTGCTTTTTATATACCTGTAGAAGCTCTTACTTTCTGTTTTAATATTTCTTGCCAGTTTACTCTCATAATTCATCTTCTCTCTATTATTTTTTTAGTCATCCTTTGCTGGTTTTTAAAAAATTCCCAATCCTCTGGCCTCCCACCAATCTTGGCAACATTGTATGCCTTCGTTTTCTATTTGATACCATCCTTTACTTCCTTAGTTAGCCAAGGATAGTGCTCCCTTCTCTTAAAATCTTTCTTTCTCACTGGAATATATTTTTGTTGAGAGTTATAAAATATCTCTTTAAATTTCTGCAACTGCATTTCAACTGTCTTATCTTTTAATTTATTTTTCCAGTCCACTTTAGCCAGTTCTGCCCTCATGCCATTGTAAATGCCTTTATTTAAGATCAGGACACTAGTTTGAGATACAACTTTCTTACCCTCCAACTGAATTTGAAATTCAACCATGTTATGATCACTCTTTCCTAGAGGATCCTTTACTATGAGATCATTTATTAATTCTGTCTCAATACACAGAACCAGATCCAAGATAGCCTGCTGCCTGGTTGGTTCCATTACATACTGTTCTAGGAAACCATCCCGGATACACTCTATGAACTCCTCCTCAGGGCTACCATGGCCAATTTGATTTGTCCAATCAAAATGGAGATTAAAATCACCCATGATTATTACCGTACCTTTTTTACAGGCCTCCATTATTTGTTGATTTATACTCTGTCCAACAGTATTGCTACTGTTCGGGGGCCCATAGGCTACGCCCACCAGAGACTTTTTCCCCTTATTACTTTTTTATCTCCACCCAAACCGATTCTACATCTTGATCTTCTGAGCCAATATCACTTCTCACCACTGCACTGATCCCATCCTTTACCAACAAAGCCATCCCACCTCCCTTTCTTTTCTGTCTATCCTTCCGAATTGTCAAATACCCTGGAATATTCAGTTCCCAGCCCTGGTCAACTTGCAACCACGTCCATGTAAGGGCGATCAGATCATACCCATTTGTACCTATTTGTGCCGTCAACTCATCGATCTTGTTACGAATGCTGCGTGTATTCAGATATAGAGCTTTTAACTTACATTAATAGTTACCTATTTCCCTCTCCCCCAGAACCCATGAAAATGGCTGTTATGGTGGAAGCCAAAGCTTGGAAAATGGTACTTTGTCGGTTCTTGAATGAACAGTACAAGGAAAAAATGACAACGATAACATCATTTATCAGTGAACAAATGAAGAATTTGACCCGACCTATTCAAGATCTGGATGATGTTAGATTTGCCATGGAGTCTTTAGCAGAAATACGACAGAATGAGATACAGATGGATATGACTTTGGGACCCATTGAGGTACGTGACCTTTCAGAGCATGTCTTCTACACATTTGTTTCTTTTCTTTCTCCTACAGTTTTCAGACTTTTAAAACCTAAACTTGACCTCATCTAAATAATGCTCCCTAATTTATTTAATCTCTTCTACTAGCTTGGTAGTGTCCTTCACTATGTGCCTTGGCTTGAAATGAAACTTTTCAACAAACACTTAAGAAAGCATTTTAACTCCCTCCACCGGGCAGAAACTGGGCAAAAAGCGAGTTATGTTCCCTGTGGGCTCACGCACTGATACCACCCTGCTGCTATTTTAAAAACAGGTGGTTGTGGCATTGCCTGACTCCGGCAGAAGCCTCATAAATATATGCAAATTGAGGTTCTATCATTCTAGAAACACAAAGCCATTTAACGACCTACTTGAAGGCATTTAGGCGTATCGTAGAAGTTGCCGGACACCTTACGGCCATGTAAGGTAGGTTTAAAACTTATTTTTGTGGGCCCAGATGTAGCAAGAGTGAGGAAATGATGCTTCAGTTGTACAGAGCCTTGGTCGGACCCCATTTAGAGTCCTGCATTCAGTTTTTGGGAACTGAACTTCAGGAAAGCTATATTTGCCTTGGAGTGGGTATGGTGCAAATTCACCAGAATGATACTGGGACATAAAGGGCTGGATTTTCATTCAGCAGTCGGGAAGGAGGCGGGACTACAACTTTTGGGTTTTAGTCCTGCCTCCATCGACGTCCGGCCAATCCACGTGAGTTTCCCTTGATTGACCTTGTTGAGCCCGCCCAGCGGGCTCAGCAGGCCAATTAAGGGCCACCCGGCAACAGGTGACGTCACAGACTGAAATTTCATCTGTCAAGAGGTGTTGACAGATGAAATATCAGTGTTTCACAGCTGTTGGAAGCTGTCAAACACTGACAATCTGACTTCTAACTGTTGTGTATGTAACCGTTTACCTTTAAGGGAACTATAGAATGTAACCGTTCGCCTTTAAGAGCACTACTTTAGGGTGGCACTATTTGTTGGCTCATGTATACTGTAATACCGATAGTGACCACACCAGTATATAAGGGTGTGATACGTTAACTAGGGCAGATTCGCCCGAACCTCTGAATAGTAAAGACCTGTTTTATTTGTTAATCTTGGAGTCTGTGTATTATTTGCAATACAACCCACAGACTTAACAATGGCGACGAGGACGATCGTACCCTGCGGCAACAGTACTTCCTAAGCTACTAAGGAGCGTCGAAGTGAGGCAACCGCCTTCGTCGTGCTGCTGGAAGAACACACGAGGCTGCAGCAACAGACAGGAAGCAGACTAGCAACGAAAGTTCATCAGCAACAGGCACAACTACCCTTTTACCACGGTGCGGAGTGCGTCGATCAACTAACAAAAGAAAGCAACCGGTGACCGCAACGACTGTGAGTAGGGGAAAGTGTGGAAAATATCCGGAGGATAAGGGCAGTGACCACCACGGTCGAGGGGGTGAAAAAGGCCGGACAGCGACCGGGATCACAAGGCGCGGTGGCGATAAATAAATAAATAACTAAATAACCCGTGAAGAATCAGCCGCAGCCGGGGAGGAAAGGGCCGGACTGCGGGAGGTCGGGGAGAGGTGTTTGAATCCGCTGAGCGAGAGCCCGAGAGGGAGCGAGCAAGAGCCGCGCGAGCGGGTGAGCCAGAGCCCGAGAGGGAGCGAGCAAGAGCCGCTTCGAGCGGGAGGCGCTTCACGAGCCAGCGATCGCACCAGCGATAAGGGCCGAGAGCCGCTTCGGGCGAGAGGCGCAGCGCGGGCCATCGATCACATCCACTGATAAGGGCCGGGCCACTTTGAAGTGAGGGGCGCAGCCGGGCCATCGATCGCAATCCCTGATAAGGGCCGCACTCGGGCTGGTAGGGCAGAGTCGGCAGACACTGAAGGCGCGAGAGCCGCGGTGAACAGCACGGGCCATCGATCGCGGCGGAGATAAGGGCCGCACTCGGGCTGAAAGACAGCGTCGGGGGTCAGGTGAAGACCGCCAAGCGCGGGAAAACCGCCATTGAAGTGGGCGGGGAGAGCGAGAAGCGCGGGAAAGCCGCCATTTTTCGCGGGGAAACCGCTGGGGAAGAAGAAAGAAGCGGGAAACCGCCATCTTAGAAAATTAATAAGAATTTTCAGAAATACTTGTGTTGTTCTCAAGAAGAGAAGAAAATTAATAATAAGTAAAGAAATATTTGTGCTGTTCTCGAAAAGAGAAGAAGATGCCTAAGCGAGGAAATATTAATGATTTTAATGCTGAAATAGAAGACTGGGCCACGTATGTGGAACGCATAGAAATATATTGCGTAGCCAACGAAATTGAGGATGACGACAAGGCAATAACTTTGTTAAATTCGATGGGAGCAAAAACATACGGGCTTTTGAAACATCTAATAGCACCAGTTAAACCAGTGGACCAGACCTTCGAAGAGATCGTAACAGTGTTGAAGGATCACTTGAACCCCACACCGTTGATGCTGGCTGAACGATTTAAATTTTACGCCAGAACCCAGAGGCAAGATGAAAGCAATGCGGAATACTTAGTCGAACTGCGTAAGCTAGCGAAATACTGCCAGTTTGGAGGGAATTTGACAGAGGCGCTGCGGGACAAGTTCGTATGCGGCTTGGCCAAAGAAGGAATGCAGAAGCGACTTCTGGAAGAAAACGACCTCACACTGGACAGGGCTGTCCTCATAGCTTCATCGCACGAAGCCGCAGCGAAAGGAACGGCGGAAATGCAGCTAAAGGCGGCGGCACTCGGGGTGGACCAAATTACTGCAAGCACTTCCAAATGCTACCGTTGTGGAAAGACAACGCACGACCAGAATCAGTGCTGGTTTAAGAACCAAGAGTGCAGGAAATGTGGCAAACTGGGTCACATCGCGAGGGTATGCAGGTCCGGAAAGAAGACCAACAAGCAAAGGAAGCCACCACCACAAGAAAAGTACAACAAGGTACATCAGGTGGCTGAAAAGAGTTCAGACGAACAAAATTTGGACTCAGACCCAAACAGCCAGGAGCTGGATAGTCTGAGAATCCACAATGTGGGTAAAGTAACTGATCTACAGACGATCTGGGTCACACTAAAAATAGCTGGAGTCCAAGTACGAATGGAGCTGGACACGGGATCAGCTGTATCAGTCATCAACCAAAAGGACTACCACCGGCTATTCTCTCACATACCCTTAAGAAATACCAAGTTCGTATTACAGACATACACGGGGCATAACGTATACCCCATGGGGAAAATAAGAGTCAAGGTGAGAGATAGGGGTAAAGTATACCCAAGAATGAATTTGTACGTACTACCTGAGGGAGGACCACCACTTCTAGGACGGGAGTGGATCAGGAAAATAGACATGGAATGGCACTACCTACAAGCAATGACGAGTGAGGACTCGGTGCAGACAAGCAGCTCAGACTCCGAGCCGGAAGACGATAAGTCCAGCTTACGTATGAAAAACAAGGTTAACATGAACTCACGGACTAAGGTTGGAAAATCGATGGCGTGCATAAAGACAGAGAATTCTGAGTCTGTTCAAGTTACAGACATATGCATTACGGAGGAACACCGGGCTCGAACTCAACGTTATTTCAAAGTACGACAACAATTAGAACAATTAAGTTACCGCCTCGTACAAGAGATGAAAACAATGAAAAAGTTCTATGACACCGAATGGGAGAGTCTGGAAAGACAACAGAACCTACTGGCTCAAGCAGAGAGCGACCATAGAGCCATCGTGACCAATTACCGATCACATCTCCCTTATGATGTTCAGGAGTTAGAATATTTGCATGATCTAGAGATACAGCAGAAGGGCAAACCACGCTACACTGAGGATTTTGTTCTGCAATTGGAGACGGAGCTAGTGCAGGCAAGGTTAAGAGAAGTTGAATCGCAGTGTGCTCTTAAGGAGATGCAGAAACAAATCTTGGACATGGAAAAGAGAAACGCTTCTTTACCTGATGTGAATAATGTGGACATGTTGCGAGAGGGGATTATTGAGGCGAAGCGGAAAGAAGCTAAGCAAAGGATGTTGGAACTTGAAACACAGAACCAAATCAGCAGAAATCAGCTATGTCGAGCAGAGAAGGAGTGCTATGGTCTACATGAGAAGGTGCAATATCTCTCAGCCCAGAATAAGGGGCTACTCACTCAGTTAAATGAGAGTAAACGGGAAATGGCTGAGATACATAGATACATAGATACATAGAAGATAGGAGCAGGAGTAGGCCATTCGGCCCTTCGTGCCTGCTCCGCCATTTAATGAGATCATGGCTGATCCTTTAATTCAGTATCCCGTCCCCGCCTTCTCTCCGTAACCCTTAACCCCTTTTGCCCGTAGAAATATATCTAATTCCCTCTTAAATATATTTAATGAGCTGGCGTACACTGCCCTCTGTGGCAATGAGTTCCACAGGTTCACCACTCTCTGAGTGAAGAAATTCCCCCTCATCTCTGTCCTAAATGGTTTAGCCCTTATCCTTAAATTATGTCCTCTAGTTCTGTTCTCACCCGCCAAGGGAAACATTCCTTCTGCATCCAGTCTGTCTAGACCTGTCAGAATTTTATACACTTCTATGAGGTACCCTCTCAATCTTCTAAACTCCAGTGTGTACATCCCTAAACTACATAGTCTCTCCTCATAGGTCATTCCCGCCATTCCTGGTATCAGCCTGGTGAATCGCCGCTGCACCCCCTCCATGGCAAGAACATCCTTCCTCAGATGAGGCGACCAAAACTGTACACAGTACTCGAGGTGTGGTCTCACCAGTGCCCTGTACAGCTGCAGCAAGGTATCCCTGTTCCTGTATTCTAACCCTTTTGCTATGAAGGCCAGCATACCGTTTGCCTTCTTGACCGCCTGTTGCACCTGCATGCTCGCCTTCAGTGACTGGTGTACAAGAACACCCAGGTCTCTCTGTACTTCCCCCTCTCCCAATCTATTGCCATTTAAATAATAATTTGCCCTCCCGTTCCTGCACCCAAGGTGGATAACTTCGCACTTGTCCACATTGTCCAAATCGCTCTGGAGCTTCCTGGTCTCTTCCTCTGAGCCCACCCCACCTCCTAGTTTAGTGTCGTCTGCAAATTTGGAAATGCTGCATCCGACTCCCTGATCCAGGTCATTAATGTAAATTGTGAACAGCTGGGGGCCCAGGACAGATCCCTGTGGTACCCCACTTGTTACTGCCTGCCATTCAGAAAATGAGCCGTTTATTCCAACTCTCTGTTTTCTATCTGACAGCCAGTTCCCTATCCACGCCAAAACTTTCCCCTTTATCCCATGAGCCTCAATTTTCCATGCTAATCTTTTATGTGGGACCTTATCGAAGGCCTTTTGGAAGTCCAGGTACACCACATCTACTGGCTCTCCCCCATCTATTCTACCAGTTACTCCCTCAAAAAGACTGCAAGAATAAAGAAGAATTGATGGCAGTGAGACTTCGAGAGGCAGATAGCATAGCAGCCTTGGCTGAACTCCAACAGGAAATTGCAAAAAAACCAATTGCAGAGGAATCTTCAGGAAGCCAGGATTTTATTCCAGTCCTTCTCTACGACTCCTTACAAGCAGAGTGTGAGAAGTTGAAAGAACAGTATGGACAGGCCCAGGCTACAATTCTGGAGGGGATTAACTCGGCAACCCCCGAAAAGCTAGTTTCAGTAGAAGCATATGAACAACTAAAGGTTGAACATGAGCAAGAAGTCCAAAGGCTGCAGGAAATGTTTGATGAGCTCCAGGCCAAGGCTGCCTCATCGGTAAAGATTCCATCCATAGATGAAACATTAGTGGTGGAAGAGGAGAGGGGTTTGGAGCTCTCAAAAGTTATTGAAATAGCTGAGGTTGCAACACAGACTGAGAAGATGGCAGCAGAGCAACCCTTGGATACCAAAAGTACGCTGACTCACGTCAATGTAGAACAACAGACCGCTGAAACAGCTGCTCCGGTAGAGGGATTGAATAGTCCGATCAATCAATCTCCAAAGGAAGTTGAAGTATTAAAATCACAAATGAGGTCATTAGTAAACGACTTGCTGAAAGCCCAGAAAAAGCTGGATGAAGAGGTACACATGAAGAAGTCTCTTCAGGAAAGATGTCTGGATTTGGAACAAGAGCTGGCTAACGTCCAGCTGGGTATGGAGGAAATAGACGACCCTCTCGCTGGCCTAGCTCAGGACGACACCGAATATTACCATGACCTGGTGGACTACACCGAATATTACGATGTCCTGTCCTGCCCAGCTTGTAACTTCGACTCCCAAAGTGCAGAAATCATGGAGGAGCACCAAAAGTCTACGGAACATCGGGAGAAGGTGGCTCTACGACGGAAACAGGAGGCAGAGAAGGAGGAACTGCGCAGGCAGCTGGCAGCTGACAGTGGAGCCCAGAGAGTCTCCAAGAAGCAGAAAAGGAAAAGTCGAAACAGAAGATGACCCATCTGAACCATTATCACCTCTACCAGATCACACACGTGGTCCCTCCGAACAGAGCCAAATCAGTTCGGAAGTTCAAACTGTTAAATCCATGGAAGGACTATTGAATGAGTCACTTCAGCAATGTGAACTGTTTTCCGCAGAGACTGAATCTGTGATCTGTAAGGACTATTGAATGAGTCACTTCAGCAATGTGAACTGTTTTCCGCAGAGACTGAATCTGTGATCTGTTTTGACATGAAGTTATATATGTTATTATGTTATGTTAAACATGAAGTTATATGACGTTGACTCCATCGAGAGTATATCTGTAAATTGTTATATGATGTTGACTCCATCGAGAGTATATCTGTAAACTGTTTATATGAAGTTGAAGATTGTATGTTTAAAGGGGATTCTGTAAGTAATAAGCTAAAAAGGGAGGTGTGATAAAAATAATAACTTCCGGGAAGTTATGTCATCACTTCCTGTGAACTGTGAACTATGAACTGTGTACATACCTCACTTCCTGTCATGTGTCACTTCCTGTTGGACTGGTATAAATACTGGTCTGTTCAGTATTGTAAGAGGCTTCTACCAGAGGCATGGTAAAGACCTCTCTTGTATATAGTGTGTTTATAAGTTACTTAAAGCTTACTTTAAAGTTACTTGATGGTAAGCCTCCTTTTTCTTACATCAATTTAAGTAACTTAGTATTTACACTCACAAATACTAGACCTTCGGACAAACTCGGAATTAAGGATCCAGGGAACCACCCATCATGGAGAGAATCCTTAGACCTATTCGTCTGGACTTGGACCCGAATGCACCAGCAGCTGGCAGGGTATGGAAGCATTGGTACCGTACTTTTGAGAATTTTCTGGATGAATGTGAAGCGGATGCTCCTGCTAGATTGAAGATACTTATCAATTATGTGACCCCAAAAGTGTTCGAATATGTTGATGAATGGGATAATTACGATGAGGTGATTCGGGCACTTAAGAAACTGTATGCCAAGACCCCAAATGAGGTCTATGCTAGACATCTACTGGCCACAGCCCGACAAGGGCCAGGGGAATCAATTGACGAATTCCTGCAAGAACTTCGCAGGCTCAGCGTAGATTGTAACTTTCAGGCAGCCTCAGCTGAGCTGTACCGCCAAGAAATGATTCGTGATGCTTTCATCTGCGGGATTGCCTCTCCATTTATACGCCAGCGTCTACTAGAAAGTAAAACACTTGAGCTACAAAAAGCTTTTGACCTAGCTTGTTCACTGGATTTGGCAAAGAGAAATGCAGACCTCTATCAGCTGCCCAGATCTCGATCTGCTGCTGTAGCTGCAACCAGACAATTCAAGCGGTCTCAGGTGAACCCTATCATGGGGGAATCTAATTCTGATAATTCTGATGAAGAAGAGGAGGACGACCCCACTTTAGCAGCCTCTTGGCAATCTAGGAAGGAATGCTTTTCACCCTAGGAAAACCTGCCCTGCTCGCAATGCAATCTGCAGTTATTGCGGGAAAAAAGGACACTTTGCTAAAGTTTGCCTATCAAGGGCCTCTACGAGGGCCAATCCAGCTAAGGCCTACCGAACTGCCCCAATTAGGGCCTATCAAGATGCTCCAGCTAGGACCTATCAAGCTTCCTCTCGAGCTCTCTCCCGAAGAAGCACACCGAGAGTTTTAGCCACTCTCTGTGCAACGACACCAATTACAGCTGCTTGCCCACAGAACCTGTCTCATGCAGCCACAAAAATTACAATTAAAGGGCATACCTTAGATGCCTTAATTGACTCAGGAAGTACTGATAGTTTCATTAAGGAACAGATTGTTGCGAAATTGAAACTACATGTCTTCCCATCGGACCAGGCAATTGCGATGGCCCAGTCATCACTTAATACCAGAATCTCCGGCTTTTGTGTTGTTGATATGACACTTCATGGTCGTATGTATCCCTCCACCCGACTTTCGGTGCTCAAGGACTTATGTAGTGATCTCCTCTTAGGACTGGACTTCCAAAAACAGCATAAGAAACTCACCATTGAGTTTGGTGGATCCAAACCCGGACTTACTATTTCTAATATACCGTCTAAATTACCATTTTGTGCATTATCAGCAGCTTCACTTGATGAACCCTCATTATTTGCCAGTATTCCGCCTCAATACCAACCGATAATAACGAAATCGCGGCGCTTTAATCAGGAAGACCAATCTTTTATTGCGGCTGAAATCTCTCGACTTCTAGCAGAGGATATCATTGAACCATGTTCGTCACCCTGGCGGGCTCAAGTCGTCATTGTCAAGAACCCTCTAAAACCTCACAAACAGCGACTATGCATCGATTATTCGCAAACCATCAATCAATATACCGACTTGGACGCCTACCCATTGCCACGCATTGATGATATGGTTAATAAACTGGCCGAATACGAAGTGTTCTCAACTTACGATTTAAAAAGTGCCTATCATCAGTTACCCTTGAAGGTCTCAGATAAGCAGTACACAGCCTTTGAGGCTAATGGACGGCTGTACCAATTTCGTCGCCTCCCATTCGGGGTTACTAATGGAGTGGCTGTCTTTCAACGGGCAATGGATGGCCTGGTTAAGCAGGAAAACCTAAGGGACACTTTTCCCTATCTTGATAACATTACCATTGCAGGTCACGATCAACAGGAACACGACTCCAACCTCCAAAAATTTCGGGATGCCCTCCATCGCCGTAATTTGACCCTGAATGAATCCAAATCTGTTGAGTCGCAACCGACCATCAACATCCTTGGCTACTGCGTAGGCAATGGTATCATTAAGCCAGACCCAGAAAGACTTCGCCCGCTCCAAGAGCTCCCGTCACCTAAGAATCCGGCTTCTTTACGTCGGGCTCTCGGTCTGTTTGCATACTACGCTAAATGGATTCCTCATTTTTCGGACAAAATCCAACCCTTGCTGCATGCTAGATCATTTCCACTGGGAACAGCGGCTGTTGCAGCCTTTAACCTTCTCAAAAAACAGTTGGAGAAAGCGGCTCTTCACTCCATTGATGAGAATCTCCCTTTCGTGGTTGAATGTGATGCCTCGGAGGTGGCGATCTCGGCTACTCTGAATCAGGAAGGTCGTCCTGTAGCATTTATGTCCAGGACCTTACAAGGTGCCGAGCTACATTATCCTCCGGTTGAGAAAGAAGCCACAGCCATCATAGAGGCAGTACGGAAGTGGAACCATTTTCTAGCTCGCCAGCACTTTACATTGATCACGGACCAACGATCAGTCGCCTTCATGCTCGATAATCGAAAACGAACCAAAATTAAGAATAATAAAATACAACTTTGGAGGATGGAACTGGCCTCTTTTGGTTATACCATTCTCTATCGGCCTGGCAAGGAGAATGTGGCCCCGGACACCCTCACACGGGCATTCTGCTCCACTATGTCATCCTCCACCCTCATGGATATCCACAATGGTTTGTGTCATCCTGGCGTTACGCGCATGCTACATTTCGTACGATCACGGAATCTCCCTTTTTCCACTGGAGATGTAAAGAAAATATGCTCAGAATGCCGGCTTTGTGCGGAATTAAAACCTCAGTTCTTCCGCCCCTCAGATGGTATACTCATACATGCAACCCAACCGATGCAACGACTTAGCGTCGATTTTAAGGGCCCAGTGCCCTCTTCAACTCGGAACACATATTTGCTCACCATGATCGACGAATATTCACGTTTTCCGTTTGCCTTCCCCTGCTCCAATATGCTGGCGTCCACAGTAATCTGCTGCCTTGAGCAGGTATTTTCTCTCTGTGGCATGCCGGCTTATATTCACTCAGATCGGGGTCCATCCTTTATGTCGAGGGAACTCAAGGACTACCTCTCAGAACGGGGAATTGCTACAAGCAAAACAACACCATACCATCCCATCGGAAATGGGCAGGTAGAGAGGTATAACGGTATCATCTGGAATTCTGTACGTCTCGCTTTAAGATCTTGGGGCCTACCAGACCAGCAATGGGAAACAGTGCTTCTGGATGCATTGCACTCTATACGGTCCCTGCTTTCTACAGCCACAAATACTACACCTCATGAGCGGTTCTTTGGATTCCAGCATCGCTCATCTCATGGGACATCACTCCCGTCATGGCTAACTACTCCTGGACCTGTATTACTCCGAAGATACGTTCGGACGTCTAAAAATGACCCTCTTGTAGACGAGGTCGAACTAACCGATGCCAACCCCACCTATGCAAACATACGATATTCCGACGGCCGAGAATCTACCGTATCATTACGGGATCTGGCTCCCTGCCCACCAGGACCTAGTGGGACATCGGGTGATGGCATTTCACCAGGAAACTCTTGGGACCTATCGGGTACCCCTCTCCAGGATCCTGATCGGACACCAACTAGCTTGGTGCCGGTAGAACCCCGTGCTCAAGGTTGCGACCCTCCCAGTACCGTGCATGAAAGTACTGGTCCGCCACAGACCAGCTCTGCACCTCCCTCTGAACAGAGGCAGTCTGACTTTGAACCTATTGGGGCTCGTACTCGAAGCCATGATCTCCCCGACCCTTCACAGGGCAATCCAGGCCACACGGACTCTGGCCAATGGCCAACCGCATGTAAGCGGACCAGCGACCCTCTACGACGGGAATCCAAACGGGTGCGACTCTTCCTTGTTCGGCGGCTGCGGACCAAAAGGTAGACCACAGCCTCCTAAACCTGCAGGAGGGAAGAATGTGATAAAAATGATAACTTCCGGGAAGTTATGTCATCACTTCCTGTGAACTGTGAACTATGAACTGTGTACATACCTCACTTCCTGTCATGTGTCACTTCCTGTTGGACTGGTATAAATACTGGTCTGTTCAGTATTGTAAGAGGCTTCTACCAGAGGCATGGTAAAGACCTCTCTTGTATATAGTGTGTTTATAAGTTACTTAAAGCTTACTTTAAAGTTACTTGATGGTAAGCCTCCTTTTTCTTACATCAGGAGGAGTGTTGTGTATGTAACCGTTTACCTTTAAGGGAACTATAGAATGTAACCGTTCGCCTTTAAGAGCACTACTTTAGGGTGGCACTATTTGTTGGCTCATGTATACTGTAATACCGATAGTGACCACACCAGTATATAAGGGTGTGATACGTTAACTAGGGCAGATTCGCCCGAACCTCTGAATAGTAAAGACCTGTTTTATTTGTTAATCTTGGAGTCTGTGTATTATTTGCAATACAACCCACAGACTTAACACTAACCTGAGTCCTTCTACACAGACTCAGTTAGAACTCACACCGGCACTGAAAGCTGCAGACTGTCACTTTTGACAGCTTGCGGCCATTCTGCTTTCAGTGCCGGCTGAGTGATGGACTCCCAACGCCTAGAGGAAGAAAGGCTGTTAAGGTAAGTACAGGTAATTTAAACTTCTTTACACACTTTAGACACACCAAACACACTTACCTTTGCACTCATGCACCCATCACTCACCTGAACACCGACATCGCGACCCCTCCAAGTCCTTCAACCCGACGGCCCGCCTGCTCTAATCTGGCATGGTTTGGCGCCGTCGGGAATCCCACACGACACCCCTCAAAATAGGGATTAGGCTAAAAACTGCCTGTTAACTACCTGTTAACAGGCAGTTAATTGGCACTAATCCCTTCCCGCCTCGGGTCGGCGAGTCCCAGTGCGGGGCAGGTACCTGCCTCCTTTGAAACTTACGTGGAGGCGGGTTTTGGGCGGGATGGTGTCGGGACCCCCGAATTCGGGATTTTAGCCCCCTGCACGCCTAAAAGCCCGCCTCACGGCACATTGAAAATCTAGGCCAAAGAGTTAAATTATGAGGACAGGTTGCATAAACTTGGTTTATATTGTCTTGAGTTTAGAAGGTTGAGGGGTGATCTAAACAAGGTCTTTAAAATTATAAAGGGATTCGATATGCCAGAATTTGCCCACCAAAAAATGTTGGGTTTGGTGTGTGGGGGCAGTTAAATTGTTAAAAATGTGAATCCCGACCTGATCCCGCCTCCCCGAACAAAATTCCAGCCAGAGAATCTATTTCCTTTGGTGGGGGTATCCAGAGGGCATAAGTTCAAAATTTGAGCTAGGCTATTCAGGAGTGAAATCAGGAAGCCCTTTTTCACACAAAGGGTAGTAGGAATCTGGAACTCTCTACCCAAAAGGCTGTGGATGCTGGATCAGTTGATATTTTCAAGGATATCAAGGGATGCGCAGCAAAGGTGGGTAAATTAAGTTGAGGTAAACATCAGCCATAATCTAATTGAATGGCACAACAGGATCATGGAGCTGAATAGTCAATTATTCCTGTTCCTATGTTCCTATATAACACACAAACATACAAAATGAAGGACAGAATTGCTGGTCCGTCGAGACTGTCCCATAGAGTTATGTTATGATTAAGCACAATGACCCCCAATGCTCCCAAACACCAGCAGCCATATGTTCTCCTGGGAGAGACAAAAATTCAGGTAAAACAAAATCCTAGGCTAATTCTAGGAAATTGCTGTGATCAAAATGAGTTTCGGGAGACCACCGTGATGATCCAACATCCCACCTATATTTTGTATGCAGTGATATCAGCCTAAGCCAAGAACCCGTCCTGCTCCCTTTTGAACAATATATGGTGTATTTTCACTTCTGGTTGAGTACCATGCAGGTGCTGTTTAATAATCAACATTGGAAAACAACTACTTAAGAATTGATTGGTGCCTGTTAAGGGCCAGTAACAGGAAACTCATGTTCAATTGCACACCATTGGTAGCTCTTCTCCAGCAGAGTATTTTTTAAAAAATTAATTCACGAGATGTGGGCATTGCTGGTGAGACCAGCATTTATTGCCCATCCCTAATTGCCCTTCAGAAGGTGGTGGTAAGCCCCCTTCTTGAACCGAAGTTTCTGCTCAATGGTGACCCCCAGGATGTTGATGATGGTTGATTCAACATTGGTAATGCTGTTGAATGTCAAGGGGAGGTGGTTAGACACTCTACTGTTAGGGATGGTCATTGCCTGGTACTTGTGTGGCACGAATGTTACTTGCCACTTATCAGCCCAAGCCTGAATGCTATCCTGGTCTTGCTGCATGCTGGCACAGACGACTTCATTATCTGAGGAGTTGCAAATGAAACTGAACACTATACAATCATCAGCGAACACCCCTTCTGACCTTATAATGGAGGGAATGTCATTGATGAAGCAGTTGATGGTTGGGCCTAGGACACTCCCTGAGGAACTCCTGCAGCGATGTCCTGGGGCTGAGATGATTGGCCCCCAGCAACCACAACCGTCTTCCATTGTATGACTCCAGCCAGAATCTAGAATTCAGCTCTTTGTCCATGTTTGGACCAAGGCTGTAATGAGGTCTGGAGCCAAGTGGTGCTGGCGGAACCCAAACCGAGCATCGGTGAGCAGGTTATTTGTAAGTAAGTGTCACTTGATAGCATTGTTGACGACACCTTCCATCACTTTGCTGTTGATTGAGAGTAGGCTGATGTGGCGGTAATTGGCCGGATTGGATTTGTCCTGCTTTTGTGGGCAGGACAAACTTGTCGGGTAGATGCCAGTGTTGTAACTGTACTGGAACACCTTGGCTAGAGGTGCGGCTAGTTCTGGAGCACAAGTCTTCAGAACAACAGCTGAGATGTTGTCAGGGAACACAGCCTTTGCTGTATCCAGTGCGCTCAGCTGTTTCTTCATGACATGTGGAGTGAATCTGTAGGATTCGCAAAATTGGACTTTATATTATAAAGGGTTGAATGGCAGAAGAGGCCATGATTTTAAAGACTATTTTAAAAGAAGCCCAGAAAAAGGGGCATTCAAAATGGCCTCCAGACCCCGTGATCAGCTTATTGGGACACTTTAAAATGGTTCCTGCAAATCCTCAGACAGCATTGTGGATTCAGCCCAAAGTAAGTCAGAAATGGCTTCCAGAAGAGAACGAAACCAGACACCCACATATACATATAGATTCGATACAGATCCAGTCGAGATCGGCCTGTAGATAAAGGCCATCTAAATGTTGACCCAGACAAAAGGGAACAGTTTCATATTCATGAGAAGAGCATCAAGGGCCCGTTAAGGACATCACCAGGACATTAAAAACAATGAAGGTCATTCCAGACCAGAGATGGCCCGTTACCGGCCATCCAAGAACAGTTTAAAATATAATAACTACCCCGTTGTGCAACAAGCCCGCCAAAAGTTAAACAAAGACTAACCTGATTTGGCGCGAGATAAGAGCTTCTGGGAAAGAAGTATAATTGTGAGAACACACGGGTAGAACGAGACCGGGAGACACAGGAGACACGCTCTTCAGCTTTCCAGCTTGCAGGCCTGTCCAGCTTTTGAGCTGGGTAAAGAGGAGTCGCTTCGGGAGAAGATCCGCGAGACTCCTCTCCATCGATGGAGAGGAAGGAGAAGAAGACCAAACCGCCATCAAGAAGACCATTCGAGCCGGCGTCCTGCCCCGGGGTCAAACATCGGGAGATCATTGACCAACCCCGGGCCGTTGACGAAAACGAGAGGCCATCGACCCGCTCCGGCTCGGGAGAAGAGACAAAATAAAACGACAGAAGCAGCCGGTGTCCAGCCGCCCCCGGCCCCCACCTCAGGAGAGAGTTGAGGCGCAGCTCGCTGGGGCTCCACGATCCATGTGGAGACGGGACACCTGAAAGGATCAAACGCAGACCGGTTTCAAAACCTTGCACTTCCTAGTTGGATTGGTGAGCATGTTTCTGGCCCTCCATAATCAGATCTAGATAGGTTTAAGAGGGTGGATATTTAAGGGTATAATTAACATGAGTTGTTATCCCTCAATGTTCCGTGTGTTCCCCTATTTCATGATGATTTTTGTAGAGTATAATATGCCTGTATTTGCCTTAGTTAGTATTGTGTTGTTATGATTTGTTTGTGTTTTTCCCTCCCATGTACTCTCTTATTTGCTTGCATTTGATTTGTGTTTCCATATGCAATAAAATTTCATTTTGTTTCATCAAACTTGGTCGAAGAGTTTTCTCTACATTGTAGTTCCTGCCCCAAAGTCCAGAGTATAGAATCTAAGGGGCGAGTGGGTCGAACCACTCAAGGTTTTACTGTGCAAGAGAGAGAGGCCTCTAGAGAGAGAAACCTCTGCGATCTAAAACCCCTTACAAATCGAATTGGCTGAAGACTGGCTTCTGTGATTGTAGGAACCTCAGGAGGAGGTCAAGCTGGATCATCCACTCAGCACTTCTGGCTGAAGATGGTTGCAAATGCTTCAGCCTTATCTTTTGCACTCACGTGCTGGGCTCCACCATCATTGAGGATGGGGATGTTCATGGAGCCTCCTCCTCTCATTAGTTGTTTAATTGTCCACCACCATTCACAACTGGATGTGGCAGGACTGCAGAGCTTTGATCTGATCCATTGGTTGTGGGATCGCTTAGCTTTGTCTATAGCATGCTGCTTCCACTGTTTAGCATGTATGTAGTCCTGTGTTGTAGCTTCACCAGGTTGGCTCCTCATTTTTAGGTGTGTTTGGCACTGCTCCTGACATGCTCTTCTGCACTTCTCACTGAACCAGGGTTGGTCGCCTGGCTTGATGGTAATGGTAGAGTGAGGGATATGCCCGGCCATGAGGTGACAGATTGTGGTGGAAAAGAATTCTGCTGCTGCTGATGGCCCACAGCGCTTCATGGATGCCCAGTTTTCAGCTGCTCGATCTGTTCTGAATCTATCCCATTTAGCGCAGTGGTAGGTTGGAGATGGAGGTTGTCCACTGTAATGTATATACCTTTAAGGGATGAACGATGTTTTACAGCTCCTGTATACTGCAGTACCGGCAGTGACCACACCTGTATATAGCACTGAGTAGTAATCTGTACAGATCAGTTGCAGTGTGAGCCACGTTGAGTAAACACCTGTTGTACCGTTCTCCGCAGTCTGTGTCTTATTATACACGGACGCAACATTGGCGACGAGGCAGGTTCGAACCTACCTGCAACTCTGCATCACCTCCCGGGGATTCGTTCCTGGAGATCAGTGGATTGGAGGTCAAGGCCAGAGACTCGGGTGTCGACCACGGGCAACCGCCCAGTCATCCAGCAGAGACTCGAGAATTGCGGGGGAGGCTGTCGAGAGCCAGGCTTGGCTTTCCAGTCGAGCTGGTCCAGCGAAACGGGTTGGCAACAGGTAGTGCGCAGACCCTTCCCGGACAGCGGCGGGCAAGAGCCCGACCGAGCGGCACAGCAAAGGGCCGAGCAGCGTCGACGGGGGAAAGAGAGAGAGGGCAGAGCGCACAGGGCGCAGCCGGTGTTCAGGGGCCGAGCAGCATTGAAGAGAGGGACAGAGAGACGCGCAGAAACCCGCGAGGCGCCGCCATCGCCACGAGGACCGCCGAGAGCAGCGTTGGCAGCAGCGCAGGAGAAGCGCACGAAACCTGCAGGGCGCCGCCATTGCCACGAGAACCACTGGGAGCGGCATTGGCAGCAGCGGGGGAGGAAGGAAAGCATGGGAGATGCCATTTTAAGCCATTGGGAGACGCCATTTTAAACCACACCCAAAATGCCGAAGAGTGGCAGTATCACCGCATTTGACAATGAAGTCGAAGATTGGACTACATATGTCGAACGAATAGAGGTGTACTGCAAGGCAAATGAGGTGTCAGATGACAAGAAAGCGTTGGTATTGTTAAATTTAATGGGTGCAAAGACGTATGGTTTATTACGAAATCTAGTAACCCCAACGAAGCCAATGGAAAAGAGTTTTGAAGACATAGTAACGATACTACAGGAACATTTAAACCCCACACCGCTGCTGATAGCAGAAAGATTCAAGTTTCACAAACGGAACCAGCATAAGGATGAAAGCAATGCTGATTATTTAACAGAACTGCGCAAACTATCGAAACACTGCCAGCTTGGAGCGGGACTGGCAGATACCTTAAGGGACAAGTTTGTGTGTGGGCTTCAAAGTGAAGGAACCCAGAAACGGCTTTTATCTGAAAAGGACCTTACGCTGGAAAAGGCTTTCAGCATTGCAGTATCATATGAAGCAGCAGCACGGGGCGCTGCAGAGATACAACAGAGACCGCAAGAATATGGCACAAACGAAATGTCATATAGAACAGAGAAGTGCTATCGCTGCGGCAGAACAACACACGACCAGAATGATTGCTGGTTCAAAGACAAAGTGTGCAGACAGTGTGGAAAAGTAGGACACATAGCACGAGTCAGCAGGTCGGGAAAGAAAATTATCAATAAGAAACCTACCAAAGGAAAGTACAAGAAGGTACATAAGATGACGGAGAATAGTTCAGACGAACAAAAGAGTGATAACGACTCCGAAAGCAGGGAACTGAGTTGTCTGAAACTACATAATGTGATCACAATGGAGGATCACCGAACCATTTGGGTCACTCTCAAGTTAGCAGGAGTCCAGGTAAAGATGGAATTGGACACAGGATCAGCCCTAACAGTCATAAACTGACGGGACTACGAGCGGCTATTCTCACACATACCCTTGAGAGACACAAAAATTATTTTGAAGACGTACATGGGGCAAAAAGTCTACCCCAAAGGAAAAATAAGGGTGACCGTTATATATAACGGTAAGGAAACACCAAAACTAGACCTGTATGTATTGCAAGATGGAGGACCACCATTACTGGGACGTGAATGGATCCGGAAAATACAACTGGATTGGCATTCCATACAGGCACTGACTGTGGCTGACAAAAAGGATGACGACATCACACCTGGGCGACTGTCAAAGATCCTCACTGACGTGAAAGAAGTGTTCCAGCAAGGACTCGGAACACTAAAAGGCATGACAACGACGATTAAAATTGAAGAAAACGCAAACCCAAAATGTTTTAAGGCCAGACCGGTACCTTATGCGATCCGCCCAGCCGTTGAAGCAGAGCTGGAGAGTCTGGAACGTTCAGGTGTACTGTCCAAGGTAGACTGGAGTGAGTGGGCTACACCCATCGTCCCTGTGATGAAAAAGTCATTGAGCAGCACGCCTGGGGAACCAAGGAAGGTTCGCATCTGTGGGGACTTTAAGGTAACAGTGAACCCGGTCCTTCACACCGTACAATATCCACTTCCGCGGATTGAAGATATTTTCGCCTCACTATCTGGAGGGAAACGCTTCACTAAGATTGATCTGGCCCAGGCGTATCTGCAAATGGAGGTAGAAGAAGCATCAAAAAAATACCTCACAATCAACACCCATAAAGGTCTCTACCAATACAACCGGCTGGTATTCGGGGTAGAATCAGCTCCGGCTATTTGGCAGAGGGCAATGGAACAAGTCCTGCAAGGGATCCCAGGCACCCAGTGTTATTTGGACGACATCCTCGTCACGGGCAAAAATGACAGTGATCACCTTGACAACCTGGAGCAGGTGCTCACTAGATTGCAGGAATATGGGCTCCGAGCTAACGGCCCCAAATGCGAGTTTTTTAGAAAACAGATCTCGTATTGTGGCCACGTTATCGATAAAGAGGGGTTACATAAGTCCCCAAAGAAGATTGAGGCAGTAGTCAAGGCTCCAGCACCGGAAAATGTGTCACAACTGAGGTCGTTCCTCGGGCTGGTAAACTACTACCATAAGTTCTTGCCAAATTTGTCTACAATACTACACCCACTGAACACCCTACTGCAAACTGGGGTGCCATGGAAGTGGAGTGACGAATGTAAACGAGCTTTCCAGAAGAGCAAAACACTAATCACATCGAAAGAGGTATTGGCCCATTACAACCCAGCACTACCAATTCGGTTGGCGTGTGATGCGTCACCCTACGGCATTGGAGTGGTGCTGTCGCACAAATTCTCAGACGGCTCAGAGAGGCCAATAGCCTTTGCGTCACGATCACTAACCTCAGCCGAGCGTAACTACGCCCAGATTGACAGGGAGGCCCTCAGCCTAGTGTGGGGAGTGAAAAAGTTCAATCACTATCTGCACGGGCAGAAATTCACCTTGCTGACTGATCACCAGCCTCTTGTCTCCATTTTTAATCCGAAGAAGGGCGTTCCGGTGATGACTGCGCAACGACGACAAAGATGGTCACTTTTTCTAGGGGCGCACCACTATGAGATTGAATATAAGGGCACGAAACAGCATGGAAATGCTGATGGGCTATCACGCCTGCCACTGCCTACTGCGGAGGAAGCACCAGCAGTGGATCCTGTCGAAATATTCCATTCGACTATAGTTGAATACCTACCGGTAACTAACGCTTGTATCGAAAAGGAAACCCGAAATGACCCGACACTGTCTCGGGTATATGATTTGACGGTGAAGGGATGGCCAGCACATGGTGACTCACTGTTGCCAGCATTCTCGACAAGGAGAGAACAGCTGTCAGTGTGCCGGGGGACCTTGATGTGTGGATCCCGAGTGGTAATTCCACCCAAGTTAAGGGATAGAGTGCTCAATGAGCTTCATGAGGGTCATCTGGGAGGGGTAAAAATGAAAAGCCTAGCCAGGGCTTATGTGTGGTGGCCGGGAATCGATAAACAAATCGAGGACCTGACCAAGAGCTGCTCAGGATGCCAGAAAGTCCAAAATGCACCACCACAGGCCCCTCTACACCCATGCGAGTGGCCCTCATCTCCATGGCAATGGGTGCATATTGATTTTGCTGGTCCATTCATGGACTCAATGTTTTTAATAGCCGTGGATGCGCACTCGAAATGGCCTGAGGTCATCAAAATGTCCTCCACCACCACGGAGAAAACTATTGCAGTCCTACGGACCATTTTTGCCAGGAATGGCTTGCCAGAACAGATTTGCTCCGACAACGGACCACAGTTTGTGTCCGAAGAGTTCCGGAGGTTCTTGAAAAAGAATGGGGTAAGGCATTACACATCCGCCCCGTATCATCCAGCCACAAATGGATTGGCTGAGAGGTTCGTACAAACCTTTCAGAAGGCAATAAAGGCTATGTACAATGACAACATTCCACTGCAGCACAAGGTGGACAATTTCCTGTTCGCCTACCGGAATGCGACACATGCTATCACCAACCAGGCCCCAGCCATGATGTTCTTTAACCGAAGGCTAAGATCTCGCCTGGATTTGCTCAGACCAAACGTACGAAGAGATGTTGAGAGTAAGCAATTCCAGCACATCCATGAGAAGCCAACAAGGAGCTTCAATGTAGGGCAACCAGTCTTGGCCCGCGACTACCGAACAGAAAAATGGCAGCCAGAAACAATATGCACACGGCAGGGCCCACTAATGTACACAGTGGACGTTGGGGAGAGCATCGTGAGACGCCATGCTGACCAGATCCTAGAGTCACAGGAACAAGTCAACCCCATGCCTCGCCCATACGTACCTGGTGATGAACCCGACGTACAGGTCGCATCTACCCCAGAAACAGTAGCATCGGAAGCTGATGAACCAACCGACGACAGGGGGCCAGAATCGCCTCCGCACCAAGAGCAAGACACTCGGGAAAGGCGCTATCCAGAAAGGATCAGGAAGCCTCCCCAAAGACTGAATAGACTATTTTCAGCTAATGTTGCATGTTAAAAGTGTTAATTGTAATTAGTTTGATATTTAATTGTTAAATGAGTGTTATGGTACTGTTAATCTAAAAGGGGAGGAATTGTAATGTATGTACCTTTAAGGGGGGAACTATGTTTTACAGCTCATGTATACTGCAGTACCGGCAATGACCACACCTGTATATAGCACTGAGTAGTAATCTGTACAGATCAGTTGCAGTGTGAGCCACGTTGAGTAAACACCTGTTGTACCGTTCTCCACAGTCTGTGTCTTATTATACACGGACGCAACATCCACAGTGTGAAGACGGGACTTCGTCTCCACAATGACTGTGCGGTGGTCACTCCTACCAATTCTGTCATGGACAGAGGCATCTGCGACAGATAGATTGGTGAGGATGAGGTCAAGTAGGTTTTTCCCTTGTGTTGGTTCTCTCACCACCTGCCACAGACCCAGGCTGGCAGCTATGTCCTTCAGGACTCAGCCAGCTTGGTCAGTAGTGGTACTACCAAGCCACTCTTGGTGATAGACAGTGAAGTCCGCTCCACCCCACCAGAGTACATTCTGTGCCCATGCTGCCCTCAGTGCTTCTTCCAAGTAGTGTTCAATATGGAGGAGTACTGACTCATCAGCTGAGGGAGGGCGGTTGTGAAGCTCATTGAACTGAGATTGTGAAAGGCGATACATAAATTACATAGAAATTACAACATGGAAACAGGGCATTTGGCCCAACCAGCTCATTTTGGTGTTAATCCTCCGCATGAACGGTCGTCCTTGTGCCCGCCCTATTACCTTAACCCTTTATTCCCCTTTCTTTCAACCATCTATTTAACCTAAAGAAAAAGGCAAACTCAAAATAAAGAAGGATGACAAAAAGAAATACGAGGTTAAAAAGGCAATTAGGAAAGCAAAGAGGGAATATGAAATGAAAATATCAAAGAATATAAAAAGAAGTTGTATTCTATACTATTTTGGCCCCATTGTCTCTGTTGATCTGACGGATAGGAATGTAGTAGTAATAGTATTCTATTGGCACATCAGTAACAAAAAGAGGATTAAGATAGGGATCGGGCCACTAACAATGAGCAAGATGAACTGAAGAGAAGTTACTGAAATGGCTGGGGTAATGGGCTAGATAGTTAAACCCCCACCCATCAGAAATGGTGTACGTTAAGTTGGCGGTGGTGACACCCTATATCCATATCTGCCGCCTCCCACTTGCCCCACCATCTTAACTCACTTCAAAACACGCATACGAGGGCCGCATGCCCTAAGCAATGTGGGACCTGATTTATGTTGAAAAATTGCAGCTCTATCATGTCTTTGGTGCCACAACACCATATTAACTAAAAATTCCACAGGGCCAAATGTGAGGTCAGCACCTAGCGGGAGTCAGCAAAATGGCCAGAAAAGGACAAGGTAGGTATATAAATTTTAATTTTATGGGGATACCTTGTGGGCAAGGAGGAGGAGGAGTGCCCCCTAGGACCATCAGGGAGTACTTCCCTTCCCCAGCTCTTGCCTCTCTGTCCCAGCGCCAGCATATGCTGTCAAAGCGCTCCCCCATGTCAGGGAAGTTGGATCCCTGGTGTCCTGGGGTTTCTCTCTGTTTTTGCTCGTGCCTGCTAGCCCAGACATCACTCCCGCCGTTTTCCGATGGGCGACATAGGGATAGGTGTAGGCCATTCAGCCCCTCGAGCCTGGCTGATCTGTACATCAATTCTATTTACCCGCCTTAGATCCTTTTCCCTTGATACCCATACTTCACAAAAATCTATTGATCTCAGTCTTGAAAATTTCAAATGACCCAGCATGCACAGCTTTTTGTGGGTATTTCAGATTTTCACCAGATTTTGTGTGAAAAAGTCCTTCCTAATTTCACTCCTAACTTGCCCAGTTCTAATTTTAGGATTGTGCTGTCTTGTTCTGGATTTTCCCACCAGAGGAAATAGTTTCTCTGTATCTATCTAATGATTCAATGCAAGCAATACAACAAGAGATCCACTGATATTAATAAAAGAGGAATGTTAACCCTCTAGTCACCGTTGTAGACTAATTGGTAGAAATTAATTGCCATGATTAGTCAACAACTCCATTATTGTTGTATTATGTGACTACCAGGATGGTGGAAGAGGACTGTTGGTCTTTTGCATTTAGCAATTCCTACATTCCTACAATCCAGTTGTCTAATGCAGCTGATGGGACACCTAAGAATTACATATTTAATGAGTCATTTCCATTAGATCTTGTGGTTAATTAATATTGATATATGTACATGTACAAATCTTATTGTAACTAGATTTAATGTTTGCTTTATTACTGGTTTCCATGTAGGAAGCATATAGTATCCTGAATAAGTATGAAGTGGAGATTTCCAAGGAGGAAGCAGAAGGAGTTGACACACTTAGGTACTTTTTCAACAAAGTGCAAGTTAAAGCTGTGAGTATTGTCTTCAAATTTATCTTCAAATAATGTACAAGTCAGAAGGAATCAATGCTAAATCTGTGGGAATGTTTTAGTGGGGAAGTTGAATAATATTCTGAACCAGCATTATTGCACATAACCTTTATTAAGTGGGTATAAGAGCTAATAGGTTACCGGAAACACCAATAGAAGCCAAAAGAACACAGAATAGATGAGCAAACCAAACCTCAAATGATCAGATCACCCTTTTATTCAGTAAGAATGCCATTTATCAAAACAACAGCAATCTTCACAGATTGAAATTCCTCTGTGGGATATTGTTAGTACACTGGATATTCTTCATGTCAAATTCTTGTTTTCCACTTATATATCTGATTTGGACATCATCACAAGAGGGGATGCAGACATAAAAGGAATGATTTTGGATGTAGACTGATTAGGGGGCACTACAAACTGTAAGGAAGAATTAGGAGATTGCAAGATAGAAAAGTTAACATTGAGCAGACGTAGTTCAATACAGAGAAATGAGCAGTATTATAATTTGGGAAAAACAAAAATGAAAGGAAGCAAACCCTAAATGGTAAAATTCTCAAAGTGAAATAACAGGAAGGAAATACCGGGAAGGTGGAGGTCCTGGCAAATTCAACGGTATGACATCATTATATTTTTATTCCGTTTCCCGTCTGACATCCAGTTGTCGGACGGGAAAGCCTGTGGCACAAAACAGCAGCCGGGGACCGCTGGAGATGCTCCCTGGCAATCGAGAAGATCGGGGTCAGTGGGGGGAGCGGGGCTGGGAGCGCACCAGCGAGGAAGGAGGGAGGGATTGCAGGGGGCTGGTCTGGAGATTGCATGGAGGGAGTTGTGGAGATCATGTGGAGGGGGGTCTGGAGATCGCGGCGGGGGAGATTGTGCAGGTTTGCTTCAGGGGTCGGGTGGGAAGCATTCCTGTCTTTCAAAGCCAACAAGCAGTGCTGGAAAAGCATTCACCTGCTAGATCTGGCAGCTTCCATGTCCCTTCAGCTGCAAGATTTCCCGAGCATTGGGAAACCCGAGGCACAGCTGTTAAATTTAAATAGCTGCCAAAATCTGAGGAACATAGCCTCATTAACATATTAAATTTACTGACCCGCTGTTCCAGATTGGGTTATTCAGACACCCCCTAAACCTGCTGTGGTTTTCACATTTTTTACAATTTATGACCCCCCATTTAATGAAAGCTCACCAGATTCTCACCCCACTAATCCCAGCCGCTCCCAATCCCCCGATCCTCCCCATGCTCTCCCGATCGCCGGACCTGACTCCTGATCATCCCCCTGAACCCCAGTCCTGTGTCCCAATTGGCCCCCGTGATCCATGGCCACACATTTCCTAACTACGATCTTGGCCCCGATCCACAGACTGATGCCAGCTCCAACCCCAAACCTGGGCCTGACCCGGATCCGGACCCACTTACCTGAGGGCCGCAGCGAAGCTAACAATGGCCCAAACTCGCTGCAATATTCGCTAGTGGGCTGTTGCACCTCACCATCTCCATTATAATAAGAACTCAGGCCCAATATTGGGGGCATTCGGGCCTCACTATTCAAAAATGAACTTCTAGGCCATATGTTCTACTGTCCCACAATATCAAAAACTAAACCTCCCCCTTCGTTTGGTCGAATTGGTCGACCAATTTAAATGGTCGCGAGCAAGCTGCACATTCTGGGATTGGTATCCCTTTCTATTGAGAAAGATTCCAGGCTAGTAATGGGGTGCATGAAAAGCAATGTAGGTGCAGACTGTGGCACCTTACGCCTTGGGGATGCTTGTAATGCTCTCTCATCCTGATTCACTCTTTCACACTTGGAGTACTGTGAACAGTTCTGGTCTCTATATTACAAAAACTATATAGATGCACTGGAGAAGGTGCAAAAAAGATTCACAAGAATGATACTGGAACTGAGAGGATATACTTATCAGGATAGGCTGAACAGACTGGGGCTCTTTTCACTAGAAAAGAGAAGGCTGAGAGGGCTTGATAGGGTAAGTACATAAAATGTTTTCACTTGTGCGGGAGTCCAAAACTAGAGATCATAAATATAAGATAGTCACTACTAAATCCAATAGGGAATTCAGGAGAAACTTCTTTACCCAAAAAGTGGTAAGAACGTGGAATGCACTATAACAAGGAGTAGTTGAAGTGAATACCATAGATGAATTTAAGGGGAAGCTAGATACTTGCATGAGGGAGAAAGGAATAGATGGATATGATGATAGGGTTGGATGAAGAGGGGTCGGAGGAGACTTGTGTGGAGCATAAACACTGGCATGGACCAGTTGGCCCAAATAGCCTGTTTCTGTGCTGTAGACTCTGTGTAACTCTATGCAGTTCTGCCCATCAGAATGTGATGTATGTGTTACTCCTGGGGTAGAGAGACTTGGGTGATCTCCCATTTACTGGTGCACAGCAAACTATCGCTGATGTCACCTGCTTCAGCCTGGAACGACACTGTGTTGTAAAAGTTGAGGGCCATGGTGACCATGGTAGTCACAGGCAGTGCTTTACATTCCCCGGTTTGGGTCCCCAGTTATGCCCTTGGTGAAGGGGAGTGCGGCACCTCACACATTGCTCCTCAGTGATGTTGAAGTATGCAAAGTTCCCCCACAAAGACCCGCTGTGAATATGGTCTCCTGAGAAGTGCCCTCCTTCTCCCTCTTTTCCGAGCTGCCCATGCTCTCTCCTGTCTTCTTCGCTGCTCCCCTCCTCCTCCAGACCCAAAGCTAGACCTACAATGCCACCCATAACTGGAATAAAGCTTTTTCAAAGCAGACAAAAGCAGTCTAGCACCAGCACAAAGTTGTTACCAGAATTAACTTGTGGAATGCAGAAAATAGCCAAAAAAGGGCCAGAAGTTAACTAGCAGTCTGAGGATAAATCAGCAACTGACCTGTGTGGAGGGAGTGAGCCCTTGCAGCGCTTCTGCAGGGTCTGTCCTGACTGTTAGCGCCATAAGTTTCTGAGCGAGTTTATCATGTCATGAGTCAGTCGTTGGGGCAGACCAATTTCACAAAAGTGTCGTACAAACCAGTGTAGGACCCTAAGGACCCTAATGAGCACACACCCTAGATGCCTACGAAGAAGCCAATCCAGAGTAATTTCTTCACTCAGAGGGTTGTGAATCTTCGGAATTCTCTACCCCAGAGGGCTATGGATGCTCAGTCGATGAGGATATTGAGTATGTTCAAGACTCATATCAATAGATTCTTGGGCACGAAGGGAATCATAGAATGGTTACAGCACAGAAGGAGGCCGTTCGGCCCATCGAGCCCATGCTGGCTCTCTGCAAGAGCACTTCAGCTAGTCCCACTCCCCCGCCCTTTCCCCGTAGCCCTGCAAATGTTTTTCCTTCAGCTACTTAACCAATTCCCTTTTGAAAACCACGATTGAGTCTGCCTCCACCATACTTTTAGGCACTGCATTCCAGATTCTAACCACTCGCTACGTAAAAAAGTTTTTCTTCATGTCGCCTTTAGTTCTTTTGCCAATCACCTTAAATCTGTGTCCTCTGCTTCTTGATCCTTCTGCCAATGGGAACAGTTTCTCTCTATCTACTCTGCCCACACCCCTCATGCTTTTGAATAGCTCTATCAAATCTCCTCTCAACCTTCTCTGCTCTAAGGAGAACAACCTCAGCTTCTTCAGTCTATCCACATAACTGAAGTCCCTCATCCCTGGAACCATTCCTGTAAATCTTTTCTCAATAAGTTGAGAGGGGATGTGAAGATGAAAATAAAATTGGCAAAGCGAGAATATGAGAGTAGAATGGCGGTTAACATAAAAGGAAACCAAAAATCTTCTACCTGCATGTAAAGAGTAAGCAGGTAGTAAGAGGCGGGGTGGGCCCTATTACAGACAAAGAAGGAGATATATGCTTAGAGGCGCAGGGCAAGGCTAGAATACTCAATGAGTACTTTGTATCGATGTTTACGAAGGAGGTGGATGCTGACAAAATATCGGTAGAAGTGGAACAGGTAGAAGCAATGGAAGGGGTGAAAATTAATAGGATGTACTAGAAAGGCTGGGTATGCTTAGAGTGGACAAAGTCGCCTGATCCAGATGGCTTGCATCCCAAGTTGCTAAGGGAATTGGGGGAGGTGATAGCAGAAGGGCTTGCCATAATTTTTCAATCTTCCCCAGATGCGGGGGAGGTGCCTGAGGATTGGAAAGTGGCAAATGTGACACCATTGTTCAAGAAAGGGTGTAAGGACAATCCTAGTCACTACAGGCTGGTCAGTTTAACATCAGTGGTGGGTGAAGTTTTAGAAACAATAATCAAGGAAAAAATTAACAGGCACTTGGAGAGGATTAAGCTAATTAAGGAGAGCCAACAAGAATTTGTAAAAGGAAGATCGTGTTTGACTAATCTAATTGAATTTTTTGATGAAGTAACAGAGAGCATTGATGAAGGGAATACAATGGATGTTGTCTACATGGATTTTCGGAAGGCGTTTGACAAAGTACCACATAGAAGGCTGGTTAACAAAATTGAGGCTCATGGAATAGGTGGGTCAGTGGTAGCTTGGATAAGGAATTGGCTTAAGGGCATAAAACAGCGAGTTGTGGTAAATGGCTGTTTTTCAGACTGGAGGATGGTAGACAGTGGTGTTCCCCACGGGTCAGTGCTGGGGCCACTGCTTTTTTTGATATATATAAATGTAGTGGCAGAAGGCAGAGGGTGATGGTCGAAGGTTGTTTTTGTGACTGGAAGCCTGTGGCCAGTGGGGTACCACAGGGATCGGTGCTGGGTCCCTTGCTGTTTGTGGTCTACATTAATGACTTGGATATGAATGTAAAAGGTATGATCAGTAAGTTCGCGGATGATACAAAAATTGGTAGGGTGGTAAATAGCGAGGAGGGTAGCCTCAGTCTGCAGGACGATATAGATGGGTTGGTCAGATGGGCGGAACAGTGGCAAATGGAATTTAACCCGGAAAAGTGCGAGGTGATGCACTTTGGGGGGACTAACAAGGCAAGGGAATACACAATGAATGGTAAGACCCTAGGCAAGACGGAGGGTCAGAGGGATCTGGGTGTGCAAGTACACAGATCCCTGAAGGCGGCGGAACAGGTGGATAAGGTGGTAAAAAAGGCATATGGGATACTTGCCTTCATTAGCCGAGGCATAGAATATAAGAGCAAGGAGGTTATGATGGAGCTGTATAAAACACTGGTTAGGCCACAGCTGGAATACTGTGTGCAGTTCTGATCGCCACACTACAGGAAGGATGTGAACGCTTTGGAGAGGGTGCAGAGGAGATTCACCAGGATGTTACCAGGGCTGGAGCGCTTCAGCTATGAAGAGAGACTGGGCAGATTGGGTTTGTTTTCCTTGGAGCAGAGGAGGCTGAGGGGGGACATGATTGAGGTGTACAAAATTATGAGGGGCATAGATAGGATGGATACTGAGGAGCTTTTTCCCTTAGTAGAAGGGTCAATAACTAGGGGGCATAGATTCAAGGTAAAGGGCGGGAGGTTTAGAGGGGATTTGAGAAAGAACTTTTTCACCCAGAGGGTGGTTGGAGTCTGGAACTCACTGCCTGAAAGGGTTGTGGAGGCAGGAACCCTCACAACATTTAAGAAGCATTTGGATGAGCACTTGAAATGCCATAGCATACAAGGCTACGGACCAAATGCTGGAATATGGGATTAGATTAGACAGGGCTTGATGGCCGGCGCGGACACGATGGGCCGAAGGGCCTCTATCCGTGCTGTTTAACTCTATGACTCTATGACTCTATGACCTGGATATTGGGATACAGCGTAGAATTTCTAAATTTGCCGATGACACCAAACTTGGGGGTGTGGTAAACAGTGATGATGATTATTCCAATCAACTGCAACAGGACATAGAAAGACTCGCAGAATGGGCAGAGAGGTGGCAGATGGAATTTAATACAGAGAAGTGTGAGGTGATGCATTTTGGCAGAAGGAACAGGGAGAGGCAATGTACACTTAATGGCACAGTTTTAAAGAGTGTGCATGGACGGAGGGACCTGGGAGTTAATGTGCATAGGCCTCTGAAGGTGGCGGGACATATTGAGAAAGTGGTTGGCAAAGCATATGGGACCTTGGGCTTCATAAATAGAGGTATTGAGTACAAAAGTAGAGAAGTTATGCTGAACCTTTATAAAGCGCTGGTTAGGCCACAACTGGAGTATTACATCCAGTTCTGGTCACCACACTTTAGGAAGGATGTGAAAGCCCTTGAGAGGGTGCAGAGGAAATTTACCAGAAGATTACGCGGATGGGGGATCTTAGCTATAAGGACAGGTTGGAGAAGATGGATTTGTTTTCATTAGAGCAAAGGAGGTTGAGATGTGATTTGATAGAGGTGTACAAGATTATGATGGGTTTGGATAGGCTAGATGGGGAAAGGCTTTTCCCACAAGTTGATGATGCAAGGACTAGGGGACACAGATTTAATGTTTTGGGCAAGAGATACAGTGGGGATGTGAGGAAAAACTTTTCTACACAGTGAGTGGTGAGGACCTGGAATTTGCTGCCGACGGAAGTGGTGGAAGCGGAGACACTCAATGTTTTCAAGGGGAGACTGGATAGGCACTTGAGGGAAATAAACTTGCAGGGCCACAGGGATAGAGCGGGGGAATGGGACTGACTGGATTGCCGGCACTGACTCGATGGGCTGAATGGCCTCCTTCTGTGCCGTTATGACTTTATGACTCTATGACCTGCCCTGCCACCTTCAATGATTTGTGCACATATAACCCCAGGTCTCTCTGTTCATGCCCCCGCTTTAGGATTGTACCCTTTAGTTTATATTGCCTATCCTCGTTCCTCCTACCAAATTGTATCACTTCGTACTTTTCTGCATTAAATTTCATCTGCCATGTGTCCGCCCATTTCATCAGCCTATCTATGTGTTCTTGAAGTCTATCACTATCCTCTTCACTGTTCACTATACTTCCAAGTTTTGTGTCCTCTGCAATTTTGAAATTGTTCCCTGTACACCCAAGTTCAAATCATTAATATATATCAAGAAAAGCAGTGGTCCTAGTAACGACCCCTTGGGAACACCACTGTGCACCTTCCTCCAGTTCGATAAACAACCGTTCACCACTACACTCTGTTTCCTGTTATTTAGCCAATTTCGTATCCATGCTGCCACTGTCCCTTTTATTCCACGGGCTTCAACTTGGCTGGCAAGCCTATAATGTGGCACTTTATCAAACGCCTTTTGAAAATCCATGTACACCACGTCAACCGCATTGCCTTCATCAACCCTCTCTGTTACCTCATCAAAAAACTCAATCAAGTTAGTTAAACACGATTTGCCTTTAACAAGTCCATGCTGGTTTTCCTTAATTAATCCATACTTGTTGTTAATTTTGACTGATTATCAATTCTAAAAGCTTCCCCACTACCGAGGTTAAACGGAGTTAATCAAGGGATATGGGGATAGGGCGGGAAAGTGGAGAGACCCCTTCAAGTCACATGCCATCCTGACTTGGAAATAAATCGCTGTTCCTTCATCGACGCTGGGTCAAAATCCTGGAACTCCCTCCCTTACAGCACTGTGGGAGTACCTTCACCACATGGACTGCAGCAGTTCAAGAAGGTGGCTCACCACCACCTTCTCAAGGGCAATTAGAGATGGGCAATAAAAATTCTGGCCATGCTAGTGACACCCACATCCTCAGGAATAAATTTAAAAAATATCAAAGTTCAGCCATGATCTTAATGAATGGCGGAGCAGGAGCGAGGGACCGCTTGACTTACTCCTGCTCCTATTTCTTCTGTTCTTATGACACTGGTGCACTTCCAATGTGGGACTGGCGCACGCCACCCACTATATTGTATCTATAGACACCTGTTTTAAGGCTGAAAAACAGGCATGGTGCAATTGAATTTGTAGGTTATAGAGTTTTGATGTGATTATGTTAACCAGTGCAGTGAAAATAACACAGAGATCATTTGGCACACAGGCCAATACACAACTTCATCAGCCAATTGCTGTACCAGGATGATGGTCAGGAGTGAAAACTCTGTCTGATTTTCCCCTCACTAGCCAAGGGTCACTGTAACCAATTTCAACACCACTACTGCAATCCTGGCTGAGACCAGCTAACTCAGTACAGACTGGGAATTGAACTTATAGCTTTATTATTTGTATGGCTCAGTTATTTGCTAGATTTATAAGCTGAGTCATTGAGGAGCACCGCTGATGATGTTTTTGAGTTTTGAGTTACAATATATATGTGCATAATATTCTAAAGTTTTTACCATGGCTCAAACCAAATATATTACTGAAAAATTGTTGCTTATGTACCATATGTATTATTTAAATATATATTAGATATATTGGGCATTCTTGTATTATTGCCTCTCGTAGGTTTATTGCTGGATTTGGTCAAGTATTTTTTATAGATTCTAAGCTGTACTACCAATAGATTCTTTCAGTTTTTTTAGTAAAAATTATCACTCTATTTCACTGGCCTTTACAATTTTGATTGTTTATTTTTGACTAGCCAGATCAAATTATTAGCCAAGGCTAAGACATTGCTAGACCTGGCAGTATAATGCTTGTTTGATCCTGTGGTGTAATTACTTGTCTTAACAGAGAAAAGTGCAGGATGAATTGGTGCAAGTCCAACCTAAGTTTAAAGCTAACCTGCTGGAGTCAGTGGATATTTTCCAGAAGGAAGTGCTCAAATATGGACGGCAGTATGAAAAGGTAAGCTTTTATTTGAAAGATTTTGGTAGTATTAAATCAGTTGAATGTACAGGACTGGAAAGGATCATCATGGTCCATCTAATCAGCCTCAATTTTGAAACCTGCCATTCACTGCTCTATCTTCATTTGCATCAATCACTTTCTCTGCCAAGCATGTATGCAGCTCCTTCTTGAATTTGCCAACACTGTCCACCTCCACTGCCTCACTGGGTAATCTGTTATATATATTCATCATCCTCTGTGTAAAATAGTTAAGTCATAATAATTACCCTTCCACTGTTGCAGTTGAGCTTACTTAGAATCATAGAATGATACAGCATAGATGGGGCCATTCAGCCCATCGTGCCTGTGTCAACTCTTTGAATGAGTTATCCAATTAGTGCCACTCCCCTGCTCTTTCCCCACAGCCCTGCAATTTTCTCCCCTTCAAGTATTTATCCAATTCCCTTTTGAAAGTTTTTACTGAATCTGCTTCCGCCACCCTTACACTCGCTGTGTAAATAAATGTATCCTCAAGTCGCCTCTGCTTTTTTGTCAATTACCTTAAATCTGTGTCCTCTGGTTACCAACCCTTCTACCAGTGCAAACAGTTTCTCCTTATCACCTCTACCAAATTTCCCCTTAACCTTCATGCTCTAAGGAGAACAACCACAGTTTCTCTAGTCTCTCCACTTAACTGAAATCTTTCATTCCTGGTACCATTCTAATAAATTTCCTCTGTACCTAAGGCCTTGACATCCTTTTGAAAGTGCAGTGCCCAGAATTGGCCACAATAGTCCAGCTGGGGCCCAGCCAGTATTTTATAAAGATTTAGCATAACTTCCTTGCTTTTGTACTCTGGGGGAATTTTAACAGGGGGGACTGCATGGGTTTGGGAGTGGGTGGGGGTTAAAGCCGTTAAAAGGAAGCTGGCTCCAACCCACCGACTTCCGGGTTTCACTCCAGCGCATTAGGCAGCTTGCGCGCAACCCCTTCGGGAGAGGCAGGTTGATAATTGACATATGTTAATTGCTCAATTAGAGCGATATTGACACAGATTAATGTGTGATCCACGGGCTTCCCAGGCTTCCTGAAACTCGTCAGTGAAAGCAGGGTGAGAACGCAGCAGCAATTGAGGGGTCAATCAGTCTCAGGGAAATATAGCATTACATACTCAGTACTCACAGCTGCTTTCTTACCTGTTAGTGCGAAAGGGTGTTCAATGTACTTTTGCTGAGAGTTGACTTTCTACACTTTGGAGGTTTCTTCTACACTTTGGAGGTTTGAGCAATCAGATCAGGATGGGCGCCGCTTATGCTGCCTTATATTGGGCTTCAAATGAGGACCAAGATGACCAGCAACAGCAGCAGCAACAGCACCAGTAGCAGCCAATTGGTCGCAGACATGTAGCTGCATAGGAGAGAGGGGAGTAGCAGAGAGGTCTACAGGCAGAGGATCAGCTTCCTCGACAAGTTGGAACAGCAGTGTCTCAGGAAGCTCAGGTTGTTGCGTCATGTGGTGGCAGACATCTGTAGCCTGCTGGAAGAAGACCTGCTGCCAGCTGGTCGCCATGCTTTAGCAATAGCTGTCAAAGTCACCATCGCCCTCAATTTTTTTGCCTCTGGATCCTTCCAGGGCTCTACTGGAGACATTTACAGGAGCTCCCAATTGGCGGCCCACAAATGCATAAGACAGGTGACAGATAGCTTGTTCGCCAGAGCCGCCAATTATGTCAACTTTACCTGCGATGATGCCAGTCAGAATGTGTGGACGCTCAGATTTGTGTCTCTGCCTGGCTTCCCACAGGTGCAGGGTGTCATCGACTGCACACAAGTGGCAATCAGTGCACCCACAGATCACCCAGGAGTATTCGTCAACTGCAAGGGCTTCCACTCCATCAAGGTGCAGCTGGTGTGCAACTATAAAAAGATCTTTACGCAGATATGCACAAGATTCCCACGAAGCTGCCATGATGCTTCCGTCCTGCGGCAGTCCAACCTCCCTGATGTCTGCACCTGGAAGCAGAGTTAGCGGGTGGGTGCTCGGCGACAAGGGATACTCACTTAAAACATGGCTGATGACACATCTCAGAAACCCGAGGGATGATGTGCTACAATCAATGCCATATCACCACCAGCTGTGTCATCGAACAAGCCATTAGCATGCTGAAGATGCTGTTCATGCATGGTATGCATGAGTTATGTGACAGTGCACCCTCAGAACAATTGAGCTCCTCTGAGGAATTGTCAGTGACCTCCATCAATTCCTGCTGCACGCATGAAGGCCCTGTGGGAGATAAAAGACATGAATGAGTACTGGCAAGGTAAGAATGCTGCAACTTCGCTTTATGAACAAGATCATATTTCACTCACTGTTGACATCAAGTCAGCATGACTGAGTGCTGTATGACATGTGGCTGTCTGATATTTAATTGTGTCACCAGGTAGCTGGGAGCTCCCCACCTCCCCATCTCTGACGGCCAGATACACCGAGACTCCACTGATCTCCAACACGTCTTACCCTGTACGTGTGAGTTGCATGATGGCTGGATAGCCACCTAAGGTTCTCTGCCTCTCCCTGGTGTCCTGTGCTCTCCTCTCCTGCAAGGGTGGAATGAACAGACCTATGCATGTGTTCATCCGATGGATGGAAAGCATTTGGTGAGGGTGAGTATCAGGGAGAGGCATGAAATTGCATAAGGATGAGGGTGAGTGTTAGTGGTGGATGGATAAATGGAGATGTAAAGAAGTGGATAGACAGAGAGCGATGGGTGCACCTGCAAGGTAAGTGGGTGTGAGGAGTGATCTGAAGGAGTAGCTTGAAATGGCAGAGTGAAGGGGTGGGGTGATGCGCACAGCAGGATGTTGGTGAATGTGCCACTGTACTCACCTTTCCTGACCTAGTTAGGTCATTAAAGCACTTTCTGCACTGCATCCAAAGCATGGCACTACGCTCCTATGCTCACCTCTTGTGCAACCTCTAACCATGCCTTTTTGGTCTATGCAACAGGTTTCTTCCTCCCATTGCTGGGGAATAGTATCTCCCTCTGGCTCCTCACAGCCCCCAGCAGCACATCCAAGAAGGCATCATTGAAATGGGGAGCAGCATTTGCATGTCTCGCTTCCATTCCTCAACTTCCTCCTTTCTTTTGAGCTCCAACACCTCCAAATTGGACCTTTGCATTGTCCCTTTAAACACTAGAGTTGAGATTGTATCATGCGGGTCCTCATCACGCCCATGCTGCTGATTGGACAGGAAAACCATAAGTAAAATAATAATGAAGTGGCTGCGTTAAAAAGCCACTGACAGACACGCTTAACATACTTCCGTCCCCCACTCTCAGCGTAACTCCCAGATAAAAGGATTGGAGTATAAAAGTAAAGACATCTTATTGTAATTATATAGGGCTTTGGTGAGACCTCACCTGGAGTAATGTGTCCAGTTTTGGTCTCCTTACTTAAAGAAGGATATACTTGCCATAGAGGGAGTGCAACAAAGGTTCACTAAACTGATTCCAGGGATGGGGGGATTGTCTTAAGAGGAGAGATTGAGGAGGCTAAGCCTATATTCTGTGGAGTTCAGATGAATGAGAGGTAATCTCATTGAAACGTATAAAATTATTAAGGGGCTTGACAGGGTAGCTGCTGGGAGGATGTTTCCCCTGGCTGGGGAGTCTAGAACTAGGGTTCTGAGAGGAGGAGAAATTTCTTCACTCAAAGGGTTGTGAATCTTTGGAATTCTCCGCCCAGAGGGCTGCGGATGCTCAGTCATTGAGTATATTCAAGACAGAGGTCGATGCATTTTTGGATACTAAGGGAACCAAAGAATATGTTGATAATGCGGGAAGGTGGAGTTCGAACATAAGTACATAAGAAATAGGAGCAGGAGTAGGATATATGACCCCTCAAGCCTGCTCTGCCATTTAATAAGATCACTGGCTGATCATTGACCTCAACTCCACTTTCCTGCCCGAGCTCCATATCCCTTTATTGCCCTAGAGTCTAAAAATCTATCGATCTCAACCTTGAATAGACTCAAAGGCCTAGAAATTCAGTAGGCCTAGCGCCCCATTTGGGGCGCTGGAGGGCCTAGCGCCGGAGTTATGGCCAGTTTAAAAATTCCCTGGGGCCCTGGAATCGGCGGTAGACCGGTAGCGCTGCGCCGGCACCGATGACGTCATCGGTGTGCGCAGCGTCCCGGTTGCCATGCCGATGGGCCCCAGCGCCGAAATTCAGTTGCGGCCGCCTCGCCCGTGGCAGCCGCAACTAAGACTCTGGCAACAGAGTCTTACACGACTTTGCGCCGGCGCATAAAGGTGGAGCGGCGGCCGGCCGCTTTCCCACCGGCCGCCTGCCCGCACCTCCCTCCCCGGACTCCCCCACCCCCCCGCCGTGGAACAGATGCTTCTCGGCTGCGAGCCCGGCACTTCCCCGAGGTGCCGGGCTCATTTTTGTGGCGATTTTACCGGCCAGCGGGCAGGTGCAGGCAGCTCCTCCTTAACTGAAGGAGGAGGCCTGAACTTCCCGAGCCTGCCGCACCGCATCGGGCGCCGCAGCGCCGGAATAGCGCCGCAATGCGGCGCGTAGCGCCAGTTTTCAGGCGCAAACACCCTTCAGTAGCGCCGGCAGCCGTTTGGGCGCGGCGCTACTGAATTTTTGGCGCGCGCAGGGGGACTTAGCGCCGGTGCTAACTTTCCGGCGCTAAAGCCCTGGCGCGGCGCCAACTGAATTTCTAGGCCAAAGACTCAGCATTCACAGCCCTCCGGGGCAGAGAATTCCAAAGATTCACAACCCTCTGAGTGAAGAAGTTCCTCCTCATCCTGGTCTTAAATGGCCTACCCCTAATCCTGAGACTGTGCCCCCTAGATCTAGACACTCCAACCAAGGGAATCAACCTCTCAGCATCTACCCTGTCAATCCCCTTCAGAATCTTTTATATTTCAATGAGATCACCTCCCACTTCACGTGATTAACTCCACGTGATATCAAGAAACGGCTCAGCGCATTGGATACAGCAAAGGCTAAGGGCTCTGACAACATCTCGGCTATCGTGCTGAAGGCTTGTGCTCCAGAACTAGCCGCACCTCTAGTCAAGCTGTTGCAGTACAGCTACAACACTGGCATCTATCCGACAATGTGGAAAACTGCTCAGGTATGTCCTGTCCACAAAAGCAGGACAAATCCAATCCGGCCAATTACCGCCCCATCAGTCAACTCTCAATCATCAGCTAAGTGATGGAAGGTATCATCAACAGTACTTTCAAGCGGCACTTACTCACCAATAACCTGCTCACTGATGCCCAGCTTGGGGTCTGCCAAGACCACTCTGTTCCTGACCTCATTGCAGCCTTGGTCCAAACGTGGACAAAGGAGCTGAATTCCAGAGGTGAGGTGAGAGTGACTGCCCTTGACATCAAGGCAGCATTTGACCGAGTGTGGCATGAAGGAGCCCTAGTAAAGTTGAAGTCGATGGGAATCGGGGGGAAATATCTTCACTGGCTGGAGTCATACCTAGCACAAAGGATGATGGTTGTGGTGATTGAAAGTCAATCATCACAGCCCCAGGACATCGCTGTAAGAGTTTCTTAGGTCAGTGTCCTAGGCCCAACCATCTTCAGCTGTTTCATCAATGACCTTCCCTCCAACATAAGGTCAGGAATGGGGACGTTCGCTGATGACTGCACAGTGTTCAGTGCCATTCACAACTCCTCAGATTATGAAGCAAGAAGACCTGGATGATATTCATGTTAGATCCGTGATTCTGAGAGTATGATGTTTTTCAATAACCACACGGATGCTGTAACTTAACAATCAACAGGTGTTTACTGGAGGAGGGTAGTCTCAAGACTGGGGTACAGAGGCATGCTCAAGGCTTATATACAGGTGTGGTCACTGCCGGTACTACAGTATACAGGAGCTGTAACAGTAGTTCTCTCTTAAAGGTGCATACACTACAATTCCTCCCCTTTTAGATTAGTAGTACCCATAATATTCAAATAACAATTAACATGTACATTAAACAACAACAGTCCATTTATAGATTCAGTCTTTGGGGCGGCTTACTGATCCTTTCGGGATAGCACCTTTCCTGAGGTTCTTGTTCTTGGTGCGGAGGCGATTCTGGCCCCTTTTTATCGGTTAGTTCATCGGGTTCCACTGCTACTGGTTCGGAGGTAGATGCTACCGGTATGTCGGGTTTGTAAAGTCTGTGGGTTGTTTAGTTAATTAATACACAGACTACCAGAGTAACTTAAAACAGGACTTTACTATTCGAAGGTCAGGGCGAATCTGCCCAATAAATCCTAACACAGCACTTATATACCGGTGTGGTCACCGTCGGTATTACAGTATACAGAAGCCAACAAAGTAGTGCAACACCTAAAGTAGTTCTCTTAAAGGTGGACGGTTACATACAATAGTTCTCTTAAAGGTAGACGGGTACATACACTACAATCCTCCCTTTTTAGCTTGCAACATACTGATTCCCCATTAAACATACATTATAACATATATACAACTTTATGCAAGACAGTTCACAGATTCAGTCTCTCTGGAGGTTTCCGGACTCTGTCCGGATAACGCCTCGGTGGTGTCGTAACACCCGGCGGGGTAGTAGGTGCTTCTGGCAAGGTCGATTCGGCTTGAAGGACAGTGTCAGGTTCATCTGATTCCAGTATTACCAGATCGGAGGTAGGTGTTCTGGGTATCTGTCTCAACATTAACCGTGTAAGGTGGTGGAGTAGGTTGGCCATTTGTGGCTGACCCTATGATCTGGTCAACATGGCGCCTTATTATACTGTCCCCAATGTCCACCGTATACATCAACGGCCCTAGCCTTTTTCCAATAGTTCCAGGCTGCCATTTCTCGGTACGGTAGTCCCGGGCCAAAACTTGTTGACCTATCTGAAAAGATCTAGTTGGCCTTTCATTCATGCCCTGGAATTGCCGGTTCTCTACGTCCCTTCTGACGTTTGGCTTAAGCAAATCCAGCCGGCATCTTAGTCGTCTATTAAAAAACATCATGGCGGGAGTTTGATTTGTGACCGCATGTGTTGCATTCCTGTACGCCAACAAGAAGCTATCCACCTTATGTTGTAAGTTAATGGCTTCATTACCCATGGCCTTTATGGCCTTCTTGAAGGTCTGGACAAACCTTTCAGCCAATCCATTGGAGGCGGGATGGTATGGGGCTGACGTGTAGTGCTTAACCCCATTGCTCTTTAAGAATTTCTTGAATTCTTCGGACACAAATTGCGGTCCATTATCAGAACAGATCTGTTCCGGCAGCCCATTCCTAGCAAACATGGTCCTTAACACTGTGATGGTTTTTTCCGTGGTGGTGGTGGACATCTTTATTACCTCCGGCCACTTGGAGTGTGCATCCACCGCTATTAGAAACATTGAGTCCATAAATGGACCAGCAAAGTCGATGTGTACCCTTTGCCAAGGAGATGAGGGCCACTCCCATGGATGCAGAGGAGCCTGTGGTGGCGCGTTTTGGACCTTCTGGCATCCTAGACAGCTCTTAGTGATTTCTTCGATGTCCCCATCAATGCCTGGCCACCACACAAACGCTCTTGCTAGGTTCTTCATTTTCATTCCACCCAGATGTCCCTCGTGCAGCTCCTTTAACACCTTCTGTTGAAGTTTGGGTGGAATCACCACTCTAGATCCACACATCAGGGTTCCTCGACACACTGACAGCTGTTCTTTTCTCTGCGAAAATGCTGGCAGCGTTGGTTCGCCCTGTGCTGGCCATCCCTCCACCGTTAAATCATAGACTCGTGAGAGAGTCGGGTCATTTCTTGTTTCGTTTTCGATCATCGAATTTGTTACTGGTAGACATTCCACTATGGATGAGTGGAACATCTCTACCGGGTCCACTGCAGTCGCTTCTTCTACTATCGGCAATGGCAAGCACGATAACCCATCAGCATTTCCATGCTGTTTGGACCTTTTGTATTCGATGTCATATTGGTGTGCCCCAAGTAACATGGACCACCTCTGTAACCTTTGCGCTGTCATGGTGGAAACGGCCTTGTTAGGGTTGAATATGGACACCAACAGCTGGTGGTCTGTCAGTAATGTGAACTTCTTGCCCTGCAGGTAATGATTGAATTTCTTTACGCCCCACACAAGGCTGAGGGCCTCCCTATCTATTTGAGCATAATTTCGCTCCGCGGAGGTCAATGATCGGGACGCGAATGCCACTGGCCTTTCCGAGCCATTTGGTAACTTGTGTGAAAGTACTGCTCCAATTCCATAGGGGGAAGCATCACAAGCTAGACGAAGAGGTAAGGTTGGGTTGAAATGAGCCAACACTTCTTCAGAGGTAATCAACGCCTTGCTTCTGGCCTTTTTACATTCCTCACTCCACTTCCATGGTACTTCTTTCCGCAACAGAGCATTCAGCGGATGCAGCACCGTGGATAGATTCGGCAGAAACTTGTGATAATAATTAATCAACCCCAAGAATGATCTTAACTGTGATACGTTTTCCGGAGCGGGGGCCTTCACGACAGCTTCTATCTTGTCAGGTGACTTGTGCAGCCCCTCTCGGTCAATGACATGACCGCAGTACGAGATCCGTTTTTGGAAGAACTCACATTTCTTGCGATTAACTCGAAGGCCATATTCCTTCAACCTAGTGAGCACCAGTTTCAAATTTGTGAGGTGTTCTTCCTCGTCTTCTCCCGTAATCAGGATATCGCCTAAGTAACACTGCGTGCTTGGAATTCCTTGTAATACCTGCTCCATGGCCCTCTGCCAAATTGCTGGAGCCGAAGCTACCCCAAAAACCAGTCTATTATAACGATACAAGCCTCTGTGTGTGTTGATGGTGAGGTACTGACGCGACTCTTCCTCGACTTCCATTTGTAAGTATGCCTGTGCCAGGTCTATCTTGGTGAAGTGTTTCCCTCCAGCCAACGAAGCAAAGATATCTTCAATCCGCGGAAGCGGGTATTGTACCGTGTGAAGCACCGGATTCACTGTGATCTTGAAGTCTCCGCAGATGCGGACCTTCCCCGGTCCCCCTGGCTTGTTACTTGGTGAAGATTTCATGACGGGAACAATGGGCGTGGCCCACTCACTCCAGTCCACTTTTGACAATACCCCTGATCGTTCAAGTTCTTCCAGTTCTGCCTCCACAGCAGGTCGTATCGCGTAAGGTACCGATCTGGCTTTGAAAAATTTTGGGCTTGCATGTTCTGCAATCTTAATCTTTGCGTTAATTCCTCGCAGTGTTCCCAGTCCTTGCTGGAATACCTCTTTAGCTTCGTCCAATATTCTGGACAACCGTTCAGGTTTGACATCTTCCTTTCCGGAATCTACCGTCATGGTGTTTAGTGAATGCCAGTCTATCTTTATTTTCCTGATCCACTCCCGTCCCAGAAGTGGTGGACCTCCCTCAGGCAACACATACAGGTCCATCCTTTGGTGATCTTTCCTTGTATCTCACCTTGACTTCTATCTTTCCGATGGGGTATACTTTGTGCCCCGTGTATGTCTGCAATACTAGTTCCGTATCCCGTAGGGGAATATGCTTGAATAACTTTTTATAATCATGCTTATTCATGACCGTCAACGCTGATCCGGTGTCCACTTCCATTTTCACTTGGACTTTTGCAATCTGTAGTGTGATCCAGATAGCTTGTTGGTCAGCTTCATTACTCACATTGTGAATTCTCAGACTATCCAGTTCCTTGCAGTTGGAGTGTGAGTCCGAATTCTGTTCTTCCGGACTCTTCCTAGTCACCTCATGTACCTTTCTGTACCTCTTTTGTGGTGACTCATTATTGTTGGTCTTCTTTCCTGACCGGCATACCTTAGCTATGTGACCGAGCTTGCCACATGTCCTACATTCCTGGCTTTTAAACCAGCATTGGTTCTGGTTGTGTGTTGTCTTCCCACAACGATAGCATTTTGTTGTACTCGAGGTAATTTGATCCACACTGAGTGCTGCTGCCTTTAGCTGCATTTCCGCAGTTCCCTTCGCTGCACCTTCGTGCGATGCTGCAATAAGGACAGCCCTGTCAAGTGTAAGTTCGTTCTCTTCGAGTAGACGCTTTTGCGTTCCTTCCTTTGACACCCCGCACACGAACTTGTCTCGCAATGCCTCCGTCAGATTCCCTCCAAACTGGCAGTGTTTCGCTAGTGTACACAGTTCGACCAAGTATTCTGCGTTGCTTTCGTCTTTCCTTTGCGTTCTCGCATAGAATTTGAATCGTTCCGCCAACATCAACGGTGTGGGGTTCAAGTGATCCTTCAGAACAGTCACAATATCATCGAAAGTCTGATCCGCCGGTTTAGCTGGTGCTAATAGATGCTTCAAGAGCCCGTATGTCTTCGCGCCCATCGAGTTTAGCAAGGTTATAGCTTTGTCATCTTCTTCTATTTTATCGGCCTCACAATAGATCTCAATGCGTTCCACATACGTGGCCCAGTCTTCTACCTCGGAATTAAAATCGTTGATGTTACCACGCTTAGGCATCTTCCTCTCTTCCTGATAACACCACGAATTATTTCTTTAAATTTTCTTTCATTTTTTTTTTCCCAAGATGGCGGTTCCCGCGAAAATGGCGGTTTCCCGTGCTTATCTTCTCTCCCCGCCCACTTCAATGGCGGTTCCCCGCTTCTGTCTTCTTCTCCGCCTAATGGCGGCTTCCCGTGTTTCTTCCCCTGGCGGGAGGGGTACACTTTCCCCACGGGCAACGGCCGCTGGCTTTCAGGTTTACAGCCTGCGCGTCGGCTTCAGTGCTTTCCCTTTTCTCGGCAGGGCAACCGGCGCTGGGTACACCCCATTGACGGCGAACAGTTTCAGCTGCTGGACTGGCTCTCGCTCGGTTCCCCTTGCTGTGGCTCTGTCTCTCTCCCGCTCGCTCGGCTCTACCGGCGCTGGGTACACCCCGTTGACGGCGAACAGTTTCAGCCGCTGGACTGGCTCTCGCTCAGTCTCCCTTGGTCGGCTCTGCCTCTCCCGCTCGCTCGGCTCCCAATCGCGCCTCCCAGCCCTCTCGCAGTCCGGTGCTACCCTCCCCGGCTGCGGCTGAGTTTTTATATCTTCCCGCGCCTACGCTCCCGGTCGCAGCGCTTCGTGGCTTCGGTCGCTGCCCGGCCTTTTTCGCCGGTCGCGGTCTAGCTGTCTCACGACGCCGTTGCGTCCCCAGCCTGTCTGTACCGCGGCTTCCTTGCTCCACGCTGCCCCAGTCTCAGCGCCTCTGGGCCCGACTTCTGTCCGGCTCCTTTCCCCCTCGACCGTGGTCGAGTGCACCGCCCTTATCCTCCGGTTATTCTTTTTACTTTTCCCTTAGTCACAGTCACCGTGGCCGGCTTGCTTCTCGTGCTGATCGGCTCACTCCTCACCGTGGCAGAAGGGTCAGTCAGTGCCTGTTGCTGATGGAAGTCTTTGTCTCTGAATTCTTCCTCCTTTCCAGCTCTGCAGACTCGAGTTTTCTCCCAGCAGAATGACGAGGGCGGTTGCCTCTTCTCGACGCTTGTTAACTGCTTCGGAAGTATTGTTGCCGCAGGGTACGATCGGACTCGTCGCCACTGTAAAGTCTGTGGGTTGTTTAGTTAATTAATACACAGACTACCAGAGTAACTTAAAACAGGACTTTACTATTCGAAGGTCAGGGCGATCCTGCCCAATAAATCCTGACACAGCACTTATATACCGGTGTGGTCACCGTCGGTATTACAGTATACAGAAGCCAACAAAGTAGTGCAACACCTAAAGTAGTTCTCTTAAAGGTGGACGGTTACATACAATAGTTCACTTAAAGGTAGACGGGTACATACACTACAGGGTTCATCCCCAGGTACGCAAGACATGGGGTTGACTCGTTCCTGTGATGCTAAGATCTGATCAACGTGGCGTCTCACAATGTTCTCCCCGACATCCACTGTGTACATTAATGGCCCCTGCCGCGTGCATATCGTTCCGGGTTGCCATTTCTCTGTTCGGTAGTCACGGGCCAAGACTGGTTGCTCTACCTTGAAGCTCCTTGTCGGCTTCTCATTGATGTGCTGGAATTGTTTATCCTCAACATTTCTTCGCACATTTGGTCTAAGCAAGTCCAGACGAGATCGCAACCTTCGGTTAAAGAACATCATGGCTGGGGTCTGGTTGGTAACTGCATGTGTCGTGTTTCAGTAGGCTAACAGGAAATTGTCCACCTTATGCTGTAGTGGAATTTCATCATCGCACATGGCCTTTATCGCCTTCTTAAAGGCTTGTACGAACCTCTCAGCCAATCCATTTGTGGCTGGATGATACGGGGCGGATGTGTAATGCCTTACCCCATTCCTTCTCATAAATTTTCGAAACTCTTCGGACACAAACTGTGGTCCATTATCAGAGCAAATCTGCTCTGGCAAGCCGTTTCTGGCAAATATGGTCCGTAGGACTGCAATCGTTTTCTCTGTGGTGGTTGAGGACATTTTTATCACCTCAGGCCACTTCGAATGAGCATCCACTGCTATTAAGAACATTGAGTCCATGAATGGACCAGCAAAATCAATATGCACCCGTTGCCATGGAGAGGAGGGCCACTCCCATGGGTGTAGAGGGGCATGTGGTGGTGCATTTTGGACCTTTTGGCATCCTGAGCAGCTCTTGGTTAGGTCTTCAATTTGTTGATCGATTCCCGGCCACCACACATAAGCCCTAGCAAGGCTTTTCATTTTCACTCCCCCCAGATGACCTTCATGTAGCTCATTTAGCACTCTCTCCCTTAACTTGGGTGGAATCACCACTCTGGATCCACACATCACTGTCCCCTGGCATACTGACAGATGTTCTCTTCTGGATGAGAATGCTGGCAACAGTGAGTCGCCATGTGTTGGCCATCCCCTCACCGTCAAATCATATACCCGAGACAGCGTCGGATCATTGCGGGTCTCCTTCTCTATATCCGCGGTCGTTACTGGCAATCGTTCAATTATTGACGAATAAAATATCTCGATAGGGTCCACTGCTGGTGCTTCCTCCACAGTGGGCAGTGGCAGGCGCGATAGCCCATCAGCGTTTCCATGCTGTTTCGTGCCTTTATATTCTATTTCATATTGATTCGCCCCTAGAAACAGGGACCATCTTTGTAACCGTTGTGCCGTCATCACTGGAACGCCCTTCTTAGGACTAAAGATGGAGACAAGTGGTTGGTGGTCGGTCAGCAAGGTGAACTTCTGCCCATGCAGATAGTCGTTGAATTTTTTTACTCCCCATACTAGGCTGAGGGCCTCCCTGTCAATCTGGGCATAGTTGCGCTCGGCTGAGGTTAGTGACCGAGACGCAAAGGCTACTGGCCTCTCCAACCCGTTTGGGAATTTGTGCGACAGCACCGCTCCAATACCATAGGGTGATGCATCACATGCCAAACGAATTGGTCGTGCTGGGTTGAAATGGGCCAACACCTCTTTTGATGTGATCAATTTTTACACTTCATCTACGTTCGTCATTCCACTTCCATGGTACCCCTGTTTGCAGTAGGGTGTTCAGTGTGTGTAACACCGTGGACAAATTTGGTAAGAACTTATGGTAGTAGTTTACCAGCCTGAGGAACGACCTCAGTTGTGACACATTTTCCGGTGCTGGAGCCTTGACGACTGCCTCAATCTTTTCAGGGGACTTATGTAACCCCTCTTCATCGATGACGTGGCCACAATACGAGATCTGCTTCTGGAAAAACTCGCACTTGTGGCGATTAGCTCATAGCCCATATTCCTTTAATCTGGTGAGCACCTTCTCCAAGTTGGTGAGGTGATCACTGTCATTTTTGCCCGTGACCAGGATGTCGTCCAAATAACACTGGGTCCCCGGAATCCCTTGCAGGACTTGATCCATCGCCCTTTGCCAAATAACCGGAGCCGATGCTACCCCGAACACCAGCCGGTTGTATTGATAAAGTCCTTTATGAGTGTTAATCGTAAGGTATTGTTTCGAGGCTTCTTCCGCCTCCATTTGCAAGTACGCCTGGGCTAGATCAATTTTGGTGAAGCGTTTACCTCCAGATAGTGAGGCGAAAATATCCTCAATTCGTGGAAGCGGATATTGTACCGTGTGAAGGACTGGGTTCACTGTCACCTTAAAATCCCCACAGATGCGGACCTTGTTTGGTTCCCCAGGCGTATTACTCAACGACCTCTACATTACAGGAACGATGGGTGTAGCCCACTCGCTCCAGTCTACTTTGGACAGTACTCCTGAACGTTCCAACCCTTCCAGCTCTGCTTCGACAGCTGGTCTGATCGCATAAGGCACTGGTCTGGCCTTAAGAAACTTTGGGCTTGCATTTTCCTCTATTTTAATCGTTGCTGTTATGCCTTTTAGTGTTCCGAGTCCCTCCTGGAACACTTCTTTTGCATCAGTTAGCATTTTTGATAGTCGTCCAGGTGTGACGTCGTCATCATTTTTGGCCTCAACCTTCAGTGCCTGTATGGAATGCCAATCTAATTGTATCTTCCGGATCCATTCACGTCCTAGCAGTGGTGGTCCTCCATCTGGCAATGCATATATATCCATTTTAGGCATTTCCTGGCCTTTATATATCACTTTCACCCTTATTTTTCCTTTGGGGTAGACTTTTTGCCCCGTGTACGTCTTCAAGACAATCTCTGTAGCTTTCAAGGGTATATGTGAAAATAGCCGCTTGTAGTCCCTTTGGTTTATGACTGTTAGGGCTGATCCTGTGTCCAATTCCATTTTCACTTGGACTCCGTCTATCTTGAGTGTAACCCAGATAGTCTGGTGATCCTCCATTTTGGTTACCTTATGTAGTTTCAGACAACCCAGCTCCTTGCTTCCGGAGTCTGTGTCACTTTTCTTTTCGTCTGAACTACTGTCCATCACCTGGTGTACCTTTTTGTACTTCTCCTGTGGAGATTTCTTACTGTTGGTTTTCTTCCCAGACCTGCAGACTCTTGCTGTGTGTCCTGCTTTTCCACACTGTCTGCACACTTGGTCCTTGAACCAACAATCCTTCTGGTCATGTGTTGTTCTGCCGCAGCGATAGCACTTCCCTGTTCCATAGGACATTTCATTGGTGCCATATTCTTGCGGTCTCCGTTGTATCTCTGCAGCGCCCCTTGCGGCTGCTTCATGTGATACTGCCATACTGAAAGCCTTGTCCAGCGTAAGATCCTTTTCTGATAGAAGCCGTTTCTGGGTTCCTTCACTTTGCAGCCCACACACAAACTTGTCCCTTAACGTATCTGCTAGTCCCGCTCCAAACTGGCAGTGTTTCGATAGTTTGCGCAGTTCCTTTAGGTATTCAGCATTGCTTTCGTCTTTGTGTTGGTTCCTTTTATGGAACTTAAATCGTTCTGCTATCAGCAGCGGTGTGGGGTTTAAGTGGTCCTGTAGAATTTCTACTATGCTTTCGAAATTCTTGTTCACCGGCTTCTCTGGGGTTATTAGGTTTCGCAGTAACCCATAAGTTTTTGCACCCATGGAATTTAACAAAACCAGTGCTTTCCTAGCATCTGGCACTTCATTCGCCCTGCAGTACACCTCAATACGTTCGACATATGTCGCCCAACCTTCGACTTCACTGCCACTCTTCGGCATCCCTGGGTGTGATTTAACTGTCAAAAATGGTGTCTCCCGCGCTTCCCCTTCTTCTCCGCTGGCACAAAATGGCGTCTCCCGCGCTTTCCTTCCTTCCCACGCTCGCCCTTCTTCTCCGCTGCGGCTTCTAAAAATGGCATCTCCCGCGTTCTTCCTTCTTCTCTGCGGCTCAATGGCATCTCCCGCACTCTCCCTTCTTCTCCCCGCGGACACTGTTCAGCCCTTGAGCCCTGGCTGTGCTCTGCGCGTTCTTTTGCTTTTTTCTTTTTTTTTGTGCGCCTTTCCCGTTTCCGCCGCTCGGTCCTGAACCCAGCTGTTGCTTTACCCTTTCTCTCTCCGTTATGTTTTTCCTCGACGCCGCTCGGTTTTCAACCCCCGGCTGCGCCCTGTGCGCTTCACCCTCTGTCTTACCCCGTCGACGCTGCTCGGCTTTCTCTCCACCGTCGGTCGGCTCCCGCCGCCGCTGTCCGGGAAGGGTCTACGCTGTACCTGTCGTCAGTCTATTGCTGATCGTCGTGGCTGGGGAACCAAGCCCGGCTCTCCACAGCCTCCCCTGCAATGTTCACTCTCTGCCGGACGACTGGGCGGTTGCTTGTGGTCGACACCCGTGTTTCTGGCCTCGACTTTCTTCCACCGCCCTCCCGGAGCGAATCCTCGAAGGGAAATGCAGAGTTGCAGGTAGATTCGAATCGACACTCGTCGCCACTGTTAGATCCGTGATTCTGAGAGTATGATGTTTTTCAATAACCACATGGATGCTGTAACTTAACAATCAACAGGTGTTTACTGGAGGAGGGTAGTCTCAAGACTGGGGTACAGAGGCATGCTCAAGGCTTATATACAGGTGTGGTCACTGCCGGTACTACCGTATACAGGAGCTGTAAAAGCAGTTCTCTCTTAAAGGTACATACACTACAGTTCAGGCTTGGGCTCATAAGTGGCAGGTAACATTCGCGCCACAGAAGTGTCAGACAATAACTATCTCCAACAAGCGAGCGTCTAACCACCAATCCTTGACATTCAACGGCATTACCATCGCTGAATTCCCCACCATCAACATCCTGGGGGTCACCATTGACCAGAAACATAACTGGACCTGCCACATAAATACTGTGGCAACAAGAGCAGGTCAGAAGCTAGGTATTTTGCGGCGAGTGTCTCACCTCCTGACTCCCCCAAAACCATTCTACCATCTACAAGGCACAAGTAAGGAGTGTGATGGAATACTCTCCACTTGCCTGGATGAGTGCAGCTCCAACAACACTCAAGAAGCTCGACGCCATCCAGGACAAAGCAGCCCGCTTGATTGGCACCCCATCTACCACCTTAAACATTCACTCCCTCCACCTCCGGCGTACCGTGGTTGCAGTGTGTACCATCTACAAGAAACTCGCCAAGGCTTCTTCGGCAACACCTCCCAAACCCGCGACCTCTTCCACCTAAAAGGACAAGGGCAGCAGCCACATGGGAACACTACCACCTCCAAGTCACACACCATCCTGACTTAGAAGTATATCGCTGATCCTTCATCGTCACTGTGCCAAAATCCTGGAACTCCCTAACTAACAGCACTGTGGGCTTCACCACACGGACTGCAGCGGCTCAAGAAGACAGCTGACCACCACCTTCTCAAGGGCAATTAGGGATGGGCAATAAATGCTGGCCTTGCCAGCGATGCCCACATCCCATAAAAACGAATAAAACCCCCCATCATTAGTTTAAAGCCCTGTCTACTGCCCTAGTTATTCGGTTTGCCAGGATGCTGGTCCCAGCCCGGTTTAGGTGGAGCCCGTCCCAATGGAACAGCTCCCTCTTTACCCAGTACTGGTGCCAGAGATAGTGGATGCATTGGTTGCAATCTTCCAAAATTCCCTAGATTCTGGAAAGGTTCCAGCGAATTGGAAAACCGCAAATGTAACGCCCCTATTCAAGAAAGGATGGAGACAGAAAGCAGGAAACTATAGGCCAGGTGGGGTGGGAGGATTCAGGAAAGAGTAAATTTAAAAACAGCGAGAGAAATGTCAAAGCTCTAGAGCAGAGTAGAGTTTTGGGTAAAAATAAGCAGAGTGGGTCAGGAAGGGACAGAGAGAGTAACAAAGGTATTAAGGCATCAGTGACTAAGGTGTCATCAGAGGAAAAAATAGAAATAAGATATAAACGCACTATATCTGAATGCGTGAAGCATTCGCAACAAAATAGATGAATTAATAGCGCAGATAGAAATTAACAGGATGATCTAATAGCCATAACGGAGACGTGGTTGCAAAGTGGCCAAGGTTGGGAACTAAACATTCCAGGATACTTAACTTTTAGAAGAGATAGGCAGAATGGAAAAGGAGGAGGGGTAGCCCTGATAATAAAGGATGAGATAAAGACAGTAGAAAGAAAGGATCTTAGCTCTGAACATCAAGAAGTAGAATCAGTTTGCGTGGAGCTAAGAAACAGCAAGGGGCAGAAAACATTGGTGGAAGTTGTTCATAGGCCCCCAAACAGTAGTTGTAATGTAGCGCATGTAACAAGGGTAATACAGTAATCATGGGGGACTTTAATCTACATATAGACTGAGCAAACCAAATTTGCAGTAATAGTGTGGAGGACAATTCATGGAATGTATGCAAGATAGTTTTCTAGATCAGTATGTTGAGGAACTAACCAAAGAACAGGCTATTTTAGATCTAGTATTGTGCAATAACAAAGGGTGAATTAATAACCTTGTAGTAAAGGGGCCTTTAGGGAAGAGTTCCCATAATATGATAGAATTTTATATTGAATTTGATGCAGGCGGCCGACTGGGAGATGCCACTGATATGTGCAGTTGATCCCTGGAAGGACCCTGAAGCAAAGAAGTTGAGTGCGGTGGTGACTTTGACAGCCACTGGTAAGGAGTGTCCACCCGCTCCTCTGGGCTCCAGGTGTTGGTGCAGCATTGCGCAGACGTCAGCGACTACGTCTCGCGGAAGTCTCAGCCTCCTTTGGCACCGCTGCTCACTCATGTTGAGGTAGCTCATCCTCTGCCTGTAAACCTGGGGGTCCCTCCAGTAGCAAGGTGCAGGCCTGTGCTGATGCCCTCTGCCCTGTGCATCATCAGGTGGATGAGGAGAAGGTTGGCGCCCCTGGTGTTGGTGCTGCTGCTGTGTCTGGTTGTGCTGCTGCCGCGGCTGCTCTTCCTCCAAATTTGACGACCAGGATGAGAGGATATAAATGGTTCCCATACCACTGGTATATATCTCAGTCAAGGAATGGAGGTTGATTACGCTCAGACAAAGGGGCCTGAGGGTGTTCCAAGGAACTTACACTGCACTTGGATTTCAGCCTCAACACTCAGAAGATTAGTGAGCTGAAAAATGTCTCCCAAACCTCAAAGCACTAAGCTGTGTCATGTGAAAGAATGAGAGATTGCAGGACCGCTTTTAAGCTGTTCGACCAGCTGGCAACAATTCAGGTCCTTGCTCAACCCGGCTCGATTCAGCTGACATGTTTTTGTGAAGGCGGCAGCATGCTGAAAAACCTGCAAAATCCGAACAGGCAGTTAAAATAGGATTATCCAGTCAGTTAACAAGCTCTTAACTGCCTTAACTGCCTCTCCCGCCGTTTAGTGTCAAATCAGTTCGGGAGCGGCTGATCCGACACTTGCTAAAGTCGCGTGGAGGTGGGACGGCGGTGGGTTCGTAGCCCGCCAGCAAGTTTTCCAATTTTTGCAACAGACCTGCCTCCAAACCCGCCCTCTAAGGTCAATTAAATTCACGGCCAAAATGTCCCATAAAGAGTCTCCCTCATCATACTCGTGTGCTGCATCCTGCACAATCTTTCCATAGAGAGAGGCCTGCACTTGGAGGAGTGTGCCTACACAGCATCAGTTCTCATTGGACGATGCAGGCCAGAGTGAAAGGAAGAACGCAGAAGAAGAGGAGGGCCAGCTCAACACCTTGCAGCAAGAGATGCAAAGGATGAGCTAATTGCTCAGCAATTCCAGTGACCTGCTCATTCCCGAATCCTGAAAAGTTACACAAAGACCCCCTGCATTAACAGTCCTTGTTACCTCCTTCACCACTCCTTGAATCCTGCATTAAAGAACATCAAAGACATTCAACCAACTTCTGTATCAATTACATACCTGCTGATTAATACTGCCAGACACAAGCTTTGAGCTTGTTGTGTCTGTACCAGGAATGAGAGTTCTGGACGCAGATTTATTAGAGAAAATGATGCTCACAGACAACACACACAATGATGCAAAGGCTGTGAGAGACCTCATGTTCAGAGTGATCATCCCCCGGGGCATTCCTAACTTCACATTACTATGGTCTCACTTTTATCCTCAGCTAAAAGGCCATTACATCATGTCCTGCATTCCGGGAACTTTACCCTTGGTTTACAACAACAACAATTTGCATTTATATAGTGTCTTTACTGTACTAAAATGTCCCAACAGGCTTCACAGGAGCACTATCAAACAATATTTAACACTGAGCCACATAAGGAAATATTACAACAGGTGACGAAAAGCTTGGTCAAAGAGATAGGTTTTAAGGAGTGTCTTAAAGGAGGACAGAGAGGCAGAGGTGTTTAAGGAAGGAATTCCAGAGCTTAGGGCCTAGGCAGCCGAAGGCACGGCTGCCAGTGGTGGAGTGATTAAAAGCAGGGATGCTCAAGAAGCCAAAATTGGAGGAGCGCAGGGATCTCAGAGGGTTGTCGGGCTGAAAGAGGTTACAGAGAATGGAGGGATTTGAAAACAAGGATAAGAATTTGAAAATTGATGCATTGCCAGACCGGGAGCCAATGTAGGTCAGCGAGCACAGGGGTGATGGGTGAAAGGGACTTGGTGCGAGTTAGGATATGGGTAGCAGAGTTTTACATAACTTACATCAGCTCAGCATTCCACAGATTTGGTATCAGTGGATGAAAGATCCATAATGGGTCACAGGGCATTACAAAAAGTTGTCTTGACTCCTTACATGTACAGAAATGGTAAACATATATTCATCAAATAGATAGATTTGTCTACCAGAATGACAGAACAATGCAAATAGCAAATCTTTATGACTCTTCTACTGGCCGTGAAGGGGTCTTGGAGATTTGGGCTGATTTTTGGACATTTTACAGAATGCTGTTGCCAGCAGATTCTGGAAAAGCTGTTTGTTACAACATTGAGTCTTTAACTTAAAATTGATTCTTTAATACAACCTTTCAACTAGTGTTCCTAACAATACTGACAATGCAGGCTCGAAAGCTGCTATGAAACCAGATTGCAGGCCAAAATGTTAAATGTGATAAAGGTGCTGAAAAGGTGAGTGTGTTTGGAATTTGAAAAAAAGAAAAAAAAGAAAGACTTGCATTTATATAGCGCGTATCACAACCACCGGACATCCCAAGGCACTTTACAGCCAAATGAAGTATTTTTTGACGTGCAGTCACTGTTGTAGTGTAGGAAACGTGGCAGCCAATTTGCGCACAGCATGCTCCCACAAACAGCAATGTGATAATGACCAGATAATTTGTTTTAGATGTTGATTGAGGGATAAATATTGGCTAGGACACCTCCCTTGCTCTTCTTTGAAATAGTGCCATAGGATCTTTTACGTCTACCTGAGAGAACAGTTTAACGTCTCATCTGAAAGATGCCACCTCTGACAGTGCAGCACTCCCTCAGTACTGCACTGAAGTGTCAGCCTAGATTTTTGTGCTCAAGTCTGGAGAATGAATTTAACCCACAACCTTCTGACTCAGAGGCGAGAGTACTACCAACTGAGCCACAGCTGACTCCTGAAGAAAGAGAGGTGCAGCAGTGTGCCTTTGTGATTGTATGATGAAGGATGTGATGGAGGGGAGGGAATTGTTGAGAGTGATGGGGAGGGGGTTAACATAGCCCAGGGGCATGCCTTGTGCAGGCCAGATCCTGACTGGTCCTTGTGCAGGAAAACATGGTTACTCGTGGGATATAAATCATATACTATGAATCGCCATAATGCATACTCTACATATGAGAGAAAGTCAGTAGCATGTTACTTTGCTAATTTTTATAGAAATTTATTTTGCACTTTCTTTTATCAGTACCTTATACGGTCTCAGTTAATTTATAGAAATTGATTATTATATAATGAGAAAGTGGGGTAGATTTTAACCATCAGGCAGTCGAACGGCAGAACGCATTGTCTGCCGCCCGATAGTGCCTACGAGAGGTTTGGTTTATTTTGAGGGTTGGGTCCATTACCACAAGTCTGGGGGGATTATGGGTGCCAAATGGGCACCTGCTACAGATCCCATGCTCCAGGCCGCACAATATCAGGGAGTTTGTAGGCTGACCTGGCTGGCAGCAGGATGTGTTTGGGAGGAGCTGTTATTCACAGAGGGTGGGGAAATCTGGTATAGCAGCAACCAACATTATTTTTATGGAGGCCAGAAGGGTACTCCTGCTCCTTCTGGTCATAGAAAAATAATTAAAAACTTTCCCTGTTGGTTCTTGTACGACAGGGCCGCCAGGTGAAAGATTAGCGAAAGTAAATGTGGGTCCCTTACAGGCTGAGACATGAGTAATTATTATGAGGAGTAAGGAAATGGCAGAGAAATTAAACAAATACTTTGGGCTTGGTTTTAATAGGCCTGAGGCGGCAAGTTTGGAGGCAGGTCAGCTGCGAAAATCGGAAAAAATGGCTTCAGACACCCAACCCCCCTCCATCCCGCTCCCACGCGATTTTCGTGAGTGTCTGTCAGCTGCTCCCAAACTGACTCAACTCCAACTGGTGGGACAGGTAGTTAAGGCAGTCAAGAGCTTTGATAATACTATTTTGATAGAGGTTTCCCATTTTCGTGCCTTTGGCTCCTGTTTTCCATCTTGTCAGAAACAGTCCAGCTGCAAGGAGACGAGTTGGTGGAGGACATGATATATAGTCATTATTGGTGCAGAACTTTAAAAGCGCTCCTGTAACATGGCTGGCATTCAAATGCAACAACTTTGTTGTTGGAGATTTGGGATAAGAATTTGCAGATCTACTGAACTTGGCATGGATTTTGCCAATGGGGAGCTTTTGGAGGCGGGATTCCCACTTGTCGGGTTTTAGTCCCGCCTCCATCGACTTCTGGCCAACCCACGCTATTTTCCCTTGATAGACCTTATTAAGCCCGCCCAGCAGGTTTAGCAGGCCAATTAAGGGAAAGCGGTTACAGAGAACGTCAGCACTTGGAAAACAGTGACAGGATCAGACAAAGTCAACATGGATTTACAAAAGGTAAATCGTGCTTGACTAATCCACTGGAATTTTTTGAGGATGTAACTGGTAGAATAGATAAGGGAGAACCAGTGGAATTGGTGTATTTGGACTTTCAGAAGGCTTTCGATAAGGTCCCGCATAAGAGATTAGCGTGTAAAGTTAAAACACATGGGATTGGGGGCAAGGTACTGACTTGGATAGAGAACTGGTTGGCAGACAGGAAGCAAAGAGTTGGAATAAACGGGTCTTTTTCCAAGTGGCAGGCAGTGACTAGTGGGGTACCGCAGGGATCAGTGCTAGGACCCCAGCTATTCACAATATATATTAATGATCTAGACGAGGGAACTAGATGTAATATCTCCAATTTGCAGACAACACAAAGCTGGGCGGGCGCGTGTGCTGTGAGGAGGATGCAGAGAAACTCCAGTATGATTTGGACAGGTTGGGTGATTGGGCAGGTATATGGCAGATGCAGTATAATGTGGATAAATGCGAGGTTATCCACTTTGGTGGCAAAAACAGGAAGGCAGATTATTATCTGAATGGCAATAGATTGGGAGAAGGGGAAGTGCAACGAGACCTGGGTGTCCTTGTGCACCAGTCGCTGAAGGTAAGCATGCAGGTGCAACAGGCGGTTAAGAAGGCAAATGGTATGTTGGTCTTCGTAGTGAGAGGATTCGAGTACAGGAACAAGGATGTCTTGCTGCAGTTGTACAGGGCCTTGGTGAGACCACATCTTGAGTATTGTGTGCAGTTTTGGTAACCTTATCTGAGGAAGGATGTTCTTGCCATGGAGGGAGTGCAGCGAAGCTTCACCAGGCTGATACCTGCGATGGCAGGAATGACGTATGAGGAGAGATTGGGTCGATTGGGCTTATACTCGCTGGAGTTTAGAAGAATGAGAGGGGATCTCACTGAAACTTATAAAATTCTAACAGGACTAGACAGACTAGATGCAGGAAGGATGTTCCCGATGGCAGGGAGTCCAGAAGCAGGGGTCACAGTCTAAAGATAAGGGGTAAGCCATTTAGGACAGAGATGAGGAGGAATTTCTTCACCCAGAGAGTGGTGAACCTGTGGAATTCTCTACCACAGAAGGCAGTTGAGGCCAATTCATTAAATATATTCAAGAAGGAGTTAGATATATTTCTTAAGGCTAAAGGGATCAAGGGATATGGGGAGAAGGCAGGGACATGTAGGGGGTTGGCGCGTGGCCAGTTAGTTATGCCCCTGACTGCCTGTGAGCGGTTCGAATCGCTCCCACACCCCTGGGTTCTAGACACCTGACTTAGGTGCAGGTGGCGATACAGAAAATCGAGTAGACAAGTGGTTTGGTGCAAGAAAACCAGGATTTTATTAAAACAGAATAAAACACAGTCTTATGAGAAGCTACAGGTAGAAAATACAGGCATAAACAATAATTATACTTATATGGAAATGGGGAACACACGGCACATTGAGGGAAAAACAGCTACATTAACAATCCCCTTATCCTTATCCCACCCCCTATACCTAATTAGATTAAGCTATGAAGGGCCAGGAATTCATGCTCACCAATCCAAAGCCTGTTGCTTTAACAGTTGTGGGTTTTGAGGTTTGGTCTCCTGTCCTTTGGGGTACTCCGTCGCCACGTGGTCTCACGGCACGGTGCTGGAGCTGTTGCTGCGACACACCTTCCCTCTCTTCAGCTACCGTCGTCATCTCGTCGCGATGGGTTCTCTTCTTCTCCCTCAGGCGGTCGGCGGCGGTAACGTTGCGATTGTGGGGCGGTTGCCGGTTTTACTGCTGGTTTGATTTTACGACCCAAACGTCAAACGCCAGCATGTTCGTCTAAATTCTTCCCCAAACGCCAGCTTATAACTAGGCGTTTGGCCTTTACCAATGCGTCTTTTGTTGCCCTTCTCTGCTGTTGTCGGGTCTTTACCCGCTTCTTCGTCTCGTTTCGTTTCGTGGCCCGTGTGTCATGTATGACTTTGAACTCGGGTCTCATTCCCCTCCCGCGATTGGTATGGATGTCCTTGGTTGCAAATTAATGCGGGGAGTGAGAAGAGAACCCGCCACGAGGCCAGGGCACGGGTACGAGCGGCAGCAGACCAAGGCCAGACAAGAGGTCAGAGTCAAGAGAGCGATTGCTACAGATGGGCCTACATTTATACTCCTTCTGATGGCCCTTATCTGTGCGCTGTTTTAAATGATTATACCAATCTAAACTAACTGGCTTTAGATGGCCGTTTATCACACCTGATGGCCCGATGTCTGAGTTATATTGTCATTAATGCATTTTAATCGGCCTGTCCAGCCTTGGTGGCTCCCTTAAGCTGTTTCCAATTATTTATGCGGAGAAACTAATAGCCTCATGTTTAGGCCTAACTGGGTTTGATCTGTTTCGATCTGACGCAATGCATGTTCAGTGTTTGCTTAGCTGTCTGGTTTTTCAAACACAAAGTCCTTTTCACAGGAAATGCATTTTAAGTTTCAATTTCCCACAGCTGCCTGTTCTGTGCTGCAGAGTCCAAGCTTTTAAAATCTTACAGGCTTTTGGCCACGAGGTGCGGATGCCATCTTTTGGGTACCCTTTTTAAATTGTCCATACAGGGTCCCTTTTATTACTAACCTTGGGGGAATGTGGGAATTTTGTGAATCTTACACTCCCCCCTGTGATACTAAAACTTTCTTGAAGTATCATCCTCACAAGGTGAGCAAAATTTCTGACCCTCCATGGTCAACATTCCCCTGTAATTACCTATCTAACACACCCACGACAAATTCACTTTACATTCCGCGAAAATGTAGTGTACATAAGCATACATAGAACAATCACAGTCTTTGACACACATCCAAGCATGGAGGGGGTCCAACACCCCTGCACCACTTGGTACACATACATCTTTATTAACAACGCGTCGCAAAATCTTTATTAAAAACAACAAACACAAAAAACAACCTTTAATCAAAAATACAAAAAAACTTAAACAGGCATATCTCCCTCCACCAGCACATAATGCTCTTTCCAGATCCTCTGGTTTCGGAATTCTAGCATCTGATCTTTTCCCTTGCACTGAATGCAGACTAGATACAACACTATCCCTAACTGGCAAACCACGAGAATGTGGGAAGCCTGCCTGATCCACGAAGGGACCTCTATGTTATTGAAAATGTCCCACCAGGGTGGAATCACAATATCCAGTATCTTAGCCCCTATCTCTACTGTTTTCTGCTCTAGAGTGTAAAAGTGTTTCTGCGAAACTATAACGGCTTTGAGTATTTTGGTAAGGTGTTCTGGGAGAGGGGGATTTTCATAGCCTAAATGCGCTACATACTTTTGCAAATTGGTAAAATTCTCTTTTACAGTGAGGTGAACAGTGGAGGGTTCAGGAATGGGGACAATTCGCTCCTGGGCCACTTGAACTTCTGCCTTGGGTTTAAAGCAGAAACTGCTGTCACTTACCGGACACCAGCTATGCTGTCCATGCTGGTAGTGGGACGCACCTGTGGTGACACAATATGTCCCACCTCCTATATATGCTACCTGCGGGGGAACATGATACAATTTATAGGTTTTGCGCCAGCAGCTCTGAACCCGCACTGCGGTTTCGAATTCAAGTGCTGGGGACACAGGATTATGTGTGCTCCCCGGCTCCAGCACCCTGAGAGGCCAGTACCTGTCATAGCGTGCTCCCACTTTATGATGTAAGGTGGGACCGCTGTGAAACAAATGTGTGCACCCCCTTGAATGATTCCAATGTTCTCAACCCTGTATACCGGTGCGGGTCAGGCTGTCCTACCCATCACCGGCATCCTAACTACTACTCCCATGATCGTGTGGTTGGACCGGCCATAATCCACTGGGACTGGGTAGGCTTCGGAGGCTAGCCGGAGTTGGCACGGGCTTAATACATTCTCAAACGGATGGAGGGCTGTGAGGTGTTTGTTGCTGATCCAAGAGGGGACTAAACCCTGTTTTAAATCCTCCAGATTACTGCGGCCCTCGCCCAGCAACCACACCCCATACAGCACGCACACCTCGTTCTGCGCAGCCTGGTCAGAAGCATTTCTGTCCTCCCTTATGAGGGCATTTACCGTCTTTGCGTGCTTCTCCAACTCCGCTAAAATCTCTTTTAAATGGACCGTCATGGCCTGGTCCTCATGCAACTCCGAGCCCACTACCTTGTTCTCATCCATTAATATTTTCCTTAACTGTGTTTTTAAACCGTTCATCTGGGTCTGCAGCTCTATGTCATCTAAACTGTTGATGACAGAGGACCCAGTATTAAATGCAGTAAAAACATCATTCCATACTCCCCTTCTTTGTCTCCCTGCATTACCCAAAAACTCGCGGTGTGTGGTGTACAGTTTGGTATTGTCAACATTGGCGAAATCGAACTCATAAAACTTCTTGAACATGTCTTTTAATAGGGCCTTGTACAGCTGCTCTGTTTCTTTGGGACACCACTCCGGTAAATGTACCTCGGTGAGATTTAAAATCACGAAGGCTACCGCGTAGTGTACCCCCTGGTACAGCATCTGATCTGTAGGCACTAGTACCAGCCCATTCCCTGGTCCCTTGGTGGTGGAGGGGCACCCTTCCCTGGGTAACCTCGCTGCCTGCGTCGTGGGCGGGGCACAAGCTCAGTGGCATTGACTGGGATCGGGGTGTACGGGACCGCACACACCTTCAGGCTGGTACCCCACTTCATCCCCTCCCCGGTGTCTTGCCACTGCCGGTGAAAAACAATGGATATGCCTGAGGGGCAGACCCTCTCTGACCCCCACATACAGATGTAAATCCCTTGATCCGGTTCCCACCACTTGTCCCAACACACGCTTAAACCCCCAGGAGTCCCTGTAATCGTTCGGTGGGTATTGTTCCCCAACCGTTCCCACTCGACTGCGGGGTTCCTCATATCTTTGCTCAGCTTTCTGAGCCACCACCACCTATCCAGAGGAATGTGTCCCTTGCACATTAGACATACACGCTTCCCTACAGTGACACTGACCCTTGTGGTAACGACCCGTACCCTGGGGCACAGGAGGGAGGCCTCCCCATACGTGAACCCAGCCTGGCTGGAGTACTGAGACAAATTGAACCCCAGCCACCCGACCACCTTCCCTCGTGGACGTAGACGGCGGTCTCCTCTGCATCCCATTCGCCGCTTCTGTCGGTTGCTATCAGTGCTCTATCCCCTGAGCACCCATAGATGTGAGAGTCCTCCATGTCGCCCCTCTTTCCCAGGCTCAGTCCCATCAGGGCGAGTAGGATTACGATCCCCTTCATCCTGAAAGTCTTTCTGCAACAGATACAAAAACATGCAGCCAGGTCCCCAAGAGATTCTCTGGCTTGGGTGAAGCATAGTCGAGCCTTGTGGCCTTGACTCAAATACACACACTCTTAGCAGATTACGACTTAATTAAAACTACCCATCACCTTAATTAACTTAAGCTAAAACACCCAAACTTTAAGCGAAATACTTAACTTAAAATATAAACTTACATTACCTAAACTATATACATCCGCCGCCCGTCTCCGGGTGGCCAGGCTAGTTCCTGGTTGGACTGTGGTACACCGCTCCCTCCGGCGTGGTCGCACCGTCCTGCACTGTTGGTCCCTCGCCACCCGTGGCTGCTGGCTGAGGACCTCTGTCCTTTGACTTCATCCTGACTCGGGAGGCTGTCCCTTTAAACTGGGGAGCTGGTGATCATGGCTTCCTTGGCTGGGGCGTCCGTGGGGACCTTCTAGGGGCTCTGGTGGGTGGGGCTTTCTTGGCTGATGGGCCTTTAACCCGGACCGCTGCTCCCTCCGGCGGGGTCTGTGGGCTTACCATTGCCGCTGGCCAGGGATCTTCCCCTTTGGGCTTGACCTCTCCCGAACCTGGGCTAGGCGCAGGTAACTCTTCGCAGCCTGTTGCTGTAGGCTGAGAGTTTCCGCCCCCAGGTCCCAAAACTGGGTCCTGTTAAATCCGTGAATCTTGATATATGGTGTCCTTCAACAAATAGACAGAAACTGCAGAGGAACAATCAACAGGTGTTTACTGGATGAGGGTCACTCCAAAACTAACAGTACAGATCCCTATTCAGGGTTTATATACAGGTGTGGTCACTGCCGGTACTACAGTATACAGGAGCTGTAAAAAGTAGTTCTCCCCTTAAAGTTACATACACTACAATTCCTCCCCTTTTAGATTAACAGTACCATAACATTCATTTAACAATTAACACTTTTAACATGCAACATTAACTGAAAATAGTCCATTTATAAATTCAGTCTTTGGGGCGGCTTCCTGATCCTTTCTGGATAGCGTTTTCCTGAGTGTCTTGCTCTTGGTGTGGAGGCGATTCTGGCCCCCTGTCGTCGGTTGGTTCATCAGCTTCCGATGCTACTGTTTCTGGGGTAGATGCTACCTGTATGTCGGGTTCATCACCAGGTACGCGAGACATGGGGTTGACTCGTTCCTGTGACTCTAGGATCTGGTCGACATGGCGTCTCACAATGTTCTCCCCAACATCCACTGTGTACATTAGTGGCCCCTGCCGTGTGCATATCGTTCCTGGTTGCCATTTCTCTGTTCGGTAGTCGCGGGCCAAGACTGGTTGCCCTACATTGAAGCTCCTTGTCGGCTTCTCATTGATGTGCTGGAATTGCTTATTCTCAACATCTCTTCATACATTTGGCCTGAGCAAATCCAGACGAGATCTCAACCTTCGGTTAAAGAACATCATGGCCGGGGTCTGGTTGGTGACTGCATGTGTCGCATTTCTGTAGGCTAAAAGGAAATTGTCCACCTTATGCTGCAGTGGAATGTCGTCATCGCACATGGCCATTACTGCCTTTTTAAAGGTTTGTACGAATCTCTCAGCCAATCCATTTGTGGCTGGATGATATGGGGCGGATGTATAATGCCTTACCCCATTCCTTTTCATAAATTTCTGAAACTCTTCGGACACAAACTGTGGTCCGTTATCAGAGCAAATCTGCTCTGGCAAGCCGTTCCTGGTAAATATGGTCCGTAGGACTGCAATCGTTTTCTCCGTGGTGGTGGAGGACATTTTGATCACCTCAGGCCATTTCGAGTGCGCATCCACGGCTATTAAAAACATTGAGCCCATGAATGGACCAGCAAAATCAATATGCATCCGTTGCCATGGAGAGAAGGGTCACTCCCATGGGTGTAGAGGGGCATGTGGTGGTGCATTTTGGACCTTCTGGCATCCTGAGCAGCTCTTTGTCAGGTCCTCGATTTGCTGATCGATCCCCGGCCACCACACATAAGCCCTAGCAAGGCTTTTCATTTTCATCCCTCCCAGATGGCCTTCGTGAAGCTCATTGAGCACTCTCTCCCTTAACTTGGGTGGAATTACCACTCGGGATCCACACATCAAGGTCCCCTGGCATACTGACAGCTGTTCTCTTCTGGATGAGAATGCTGGCAACAGTGAGTCGCCATGTGTTGGCCATCCCTTCACCGTCAAGTCATATACCCGAGACAGTGTCGGGTCATTTCGGGTCTCCTTCTCTATATCCGCGTTAGCTCTGGCAAGCGTTCAATTATAGTCGAATAAAATATTTCGACAGGGTCCACTGCTGGTGCTTCCTCCGCAGTAGGCAGTGGCAGGCGTGATAGCCCATCAGCGTTTCCATGCTGTTTCGTGCCCTTATACTCGATTTCATATTGGTTCGCCCCTAGAAAAAGGGACCATCTTTGTAGCCGTTGCGCAGTCATCACCGGAACGCCCTTCTTTGGATTAAAGATGGAGACAAGTTGTTGGTGGTCAGTCAGCAAGGTGAACTTCTGCCCGTGCAGATAGTGGTTGAACTTTTTCACTCCCCACACTAGGCTGAGGGCCTCCCTGTCAATCTGGGCGTAGTTACGCTCGGCTGAGGTTAGTGACCGAGACGCAAAGGCTACTGGTCTCTCCGAGCCGTCCGGGAATTTGTGCGGCAGCACCACTCCAATACCAACAGCATCACACGCCAACCGAATTGGTAGTGCTGGGTTGAAATGAGCCAACACCTCTTTTGATGTGATCAATTCTTTGCACTTCTGGAAAGCTCGCTTACATTCGTCATTCCACTTCCATGGTACCCCCGTTTGCAGTAGGGTGTTCAGTGGGTGTAGTACTGTAGACAAATTCGGCAAGAACTTATGGTAGTAGTTCACCAGCCCGAGGAACGACCTCAGTTGTGACACATTTTCCGGTGCTGGAGCCTTGACTACTGCCTCAATCTTTTCAGGGGACTTATGTAACCCCTCTTCATCAATAACGTGGCCACAATACGAGATCTGCTTCCGGAAAAACTCGCATTTGTGGCGATTAGCTCAGAGCCCATATTCCTTCAATCTAGTGAGCACCTGCTCCAGGTTGGCGAGGTGGTCACTGTCATTTTCGCCCGTGACGAGGATGTCGTCCAAATAACACTGGGTCCCTGGAATCCCTTGCAGGACTTGATCCATTGCCCTTTGCCAAATAGCCGGAGCTGATGCTACCCCGAACACCAGCCGGTTGTCTTGGTAGAGACCTTTATGAGTGTTGATCGTGAGGTACTGTTTCGAGGCTTCTTCTACCTCCATTTGCAGGTACGCCTGGGCCAGATCAATCTTAGTGAAGCGTTTTCCTCCAGATAGCAAGGCGAAAATATCTTCAATCCGCGGAAGCGGATATTGTACCATGTGAAGGACTGGGTTCACTGTCACCTTAAAGTCCCCACAGATGCAAACCTTCTTTGGTTCCCCAGGCGTATTACTCAACGACCTCTTCATTACAGGAACGATGGGTGTAGCCCACTCACTTCAGTCCCCTTTGGACAGTACTCCAGAATGTTCCAAACCTTCCAGCTCTGCTTCGACGGCTGGGCGGATCGCATAAGGCACCGGTCTGGCCTTAAAAAACTTTGGGCTTGCATTTTCCTCTATTTTGATCATCGCTGTTATGCCTTTTAGTGTTCCGAGTCCCTCCTGGAACACTTCTTGTGCGTCAGTTCGCATTTTTGACAGTCGTCCAGGTGTGACGTCGTCATCCTTTTTGGCATCTACAGTCAGTGCTTGTATGGAATGCCAATCTAGCTGTATCTTCCGGATCCATTCACGTCCTAGTAGTGGTGGTCCTCCATCTGGCAATACATATAGGTCTATTTTTGGTGTTTACTTGCCGTTATATATAACACTAACTGGGGGTGCCCGGCGGTGCCGAGGCTTTTTCGAGGGCATGTTGTTGTTGGAAAGAGAGAGAGAGAGCGCGAGTGCGGGGGGGTGAAAGAGAGAGAGCGAGTGGGGGGGGGAGGAGAGAGAGAGAGCGGGGGGGGGAAAGAGAGAGAGAGAGCGGGGGGGTAGAGAGAGAGCGAGTGGGGGGGAAGAGAGAGAGCGAGTGGGGGGGAAGAGAGAGAGCGAGTGGGGGGGGAAGAGAGAGAGAGCGAGTGGGGGGGAAGAGAGAGAGCGAGTGGGGGGGAAGAGAGAGAGAGCGAGTGAGGGGGGGGGAAGAGACAGAGAGCGCGCTACTGGGGGGGCAGAGAGAGAGCGCGACTCGGGGGGGGAAGAGAGAGAGCGCGACTGGGGGGGGGAAGAGAGAGAGCGTGACTGCGGGGGGGAGAAGACGAGAGAGAGCGACTGGGGGGGGATGAAGAGAGAGCGACTGGGGGGGAAGAGAAGAGAGCGACTGGGAGAGGGAAGAGACGGGGAGAGGGGGGGGGAAAGAGAGAGAGCGACTGGGGGGGAAGAGAGAGAGCGACAGGGGGGGAAGAAGAGAGCAGACTGGGGGGGGAAGAGAGTCGAGCGACTGGGGGGGAAGAGAGAGGCGAACTGGGGGGGGAAGAGAGAGCGACTGGGGGGGGGGAAGAGAGAGCGACTGGGGGGGGGAGAGAAGAGAGCGGACTTGGGGGGGAAGAAAGAGAGCGACTGTGGGGGGGAAGAGAGAGCCGACTGTGGGGGGGAAGAGAGATGGACGACTAGGTGGGGGGGAAGAGAGAGCGACTTGGGGTGGGAAGAGAGAGCGACCTGGGGGGGG